>NC_056734.1:344065257-344082757 GCF_019279795.1 Protopterus annectens | reverse complement strand
AGGTCCATAGCTGCCCATTTCTTCTACAGCAACAGCTGTGCATATACACTATATTTGCAGGTACATTTGGACCCTCAGACCCCTGGGAGAGGGGTGAGGATGACATATATTCATTGTGATGCCAATTAGACCAGATTACATGTGTCCAGTGGACACGTGCAAAATGGACAGCTATGTGTGGGGCGTGATTGTTTTTGTGGGACCAGATTGCTCTTTTTTTTTTCAGGTGAGAGTGGGATGTTGGGGAAGGGTAGTAGGTATATTTGGGGAGGTAGGTTGGGTAGGTTAACAGACAAGACACACAAGACACATACAGGGCCGGTATATGACACATGTTTGGGGTAAACACCTTGGATGGGGAGGAGTGTTTGGAAGTCACAAGCCCATGAGCCCCCAACTGGAAACAGTGGGGCTCAGGTCCCCACCCATGGGCAGTCACCACTTCACCTTCATGGCCCTGATGGTGGCTGTGCTGGGGGCTGTGTAGGATAGGTAAGCTCACCCTTTAATAGCACCACTCAGCCCTCAAGCTGGCATAGCTGCTCTCAATACCCCAGATCAAGCTCCTTACACACCACGGCCCAGACCTGTTGATGGGTGACAGGTTCCCCTCTTCACCCACTCCGAGGGTGGGGTGAGCCCCATCCCCTGCAGCAGTTCCACCCAATGGTGGCGCAGGGGCCCATGAAGGAGGATGTGCCAGGCTGGGCCTTAGATGTGCTGGTGGCCGGTGCCATGGCCAGGTGAGGTGGGACAGGTGGGTCCACTGGGACCGGCCTTCCCATACGAGCTGTGTTGTCACAGTTTTATGACAGATATGGGTTAGTAACTGTCAACAGCATTCAGGATTAGTTATAACAGCATGCATAGGTATTCCCATTAACCCAACACACCAGATTTAACAGAGTTGCAGAGCAAGCAGAACACATGCATATATGGAACAACAGTGGCCATTACAGGTGCATGTAGGTTTCATTGATGGCAACAGGCCACCAATATGGGTGTATTTTCACATGGCACATGCATAGAAACAAATGTGAATATTCATACACCATTAGGACATATGTCCCAACAAAAGTGTGGAGTGTACACATACCAGTTGAGGAGTGTCATTGGGTTATTATGCACATATGGTAGGGGTGAGAGAGAGATTTCAGTTAACAACTAATATATCCTTGTAGTTTTCACAACATTCTTAGTCACTGCAGTGGTCTTTCCCTTACATGTATTATTTCACTACACAATGGCCTTATATTGTACAGTGGTATGTTTATAAGTTATTATATACGTGGTCCAAAACAAAAATATATGTGGTTGGTGCTATAAAACAACACTAAGAACCAAAAATAGCACCAAGATGAAGACACTGGTCCCTGGAACGTAGTTTAATATTCTTTAATTAGAACAATCCACAACACATAACGTTTAGCACTTTTGACTTCATCAGAACAGTTAGAATTATTCACACTCCATTTAAATAATATCCAGCCAAACCTGATAGGACACATAATATGTCAATCAATGCCAATTAAATTCCTAACAATTAATAGCGAGAATAGTGTTACAAAATGTTATTGCATATAAAAACAAAGGTTTTGTTTATAAATCTTGGAATATGCATATAAATATATATATATATATATAAACATGAGTTACAAATGTAGCAAATTTTACCATCCATCCAATAAGCTATAAAAATTGTGCATATGAAATGTAAAAATGTGAAAATATCTTTATGTTAAAATGATGGTTAGACTTTAGCTGCCTTTTCTTTCAATGCAGGTGTGATTGAAACAAAATCATTAAGACCTGGATGTTTATTAGCTGCCAACCATAGTTGCCACATCATTTCTTTTTTATTTAATATATATTTTCCAATCACACCCCCTTAAATTAATCAGTACTTCATCTACAATACCAAATTTAAAACCATGTAAATTGTCACATACCTTGCTATGTCTGTAGAGGGCATTAGTTTCTTTTTTAGTTTTTATATCATATGAATGTTCATATATCCTACTCTTCTACTCTTCTAAAGGAAATGGTTGGGGACAGACCAACTTTTTCGACCAAAGTCGGGAAAATTTTGAAAACTATACTGGAGGGCAATCAGTCTAGTACAGAAGACAATGGAGAAGTGGGAACTAAAGCTTGTGGCAGATGTAATCAGTGTAACTTTATTTTACAAGGACTTTCTGTTACTTTATCCAACTATGTGAGTAGCAAATTCTTTTACAAAAGGGTAATTGTGGTACAAAAAGAATAGTTTACCTTGTCAAGTGCAATACCTGTACTGCTTTTTATACAGGTAAAACTAAGAGGGCATTGAAATCTAGGATACATGAACATTCATATGATATAAAAACTAAAAATAAACTAATGCCCTCTATATACATAGCAAGGTATGTGACAATTTTCATGGTTTTCAATTTGGTATTGTAGATGAAGTACAGCTTAATTTAAGGGGGTGTGACTGGGAAAATATATTAAATAAAAAAGAAATTATGTGGCAACTATGGTTGGCAGCTAATACACATCCAGGTCTTAATGATTTTGTTTCAATCACACCTGTATTGAAAGAAAAGGCAGCTAAAGTCTAACCATCTTTTTAACATAAAGATATTTTCACATTTTTACATTTCATATGCACAATTTTTATAGCTTATTGGATGGATGGCAAAATTTGCTACATTTTTAACTCATATGCAATAACATTTTGTAGCACTATTCTCGCTATTAATTGTTAGGAATTTAATTGGCATTGATTGACATATGTGTCCTATCAGGTTTGGCTGGATATTATTTAAATTGAGTGTGAATAATTCTAACTGTTCTGATGAAGTCAATGTGTATTGATGAAAGCGTTAAACGTTATGTGTTGTGGATTGTTCTAACTAAAGAATATTAAACTATGTTCCAGAGACCAGTGTCTTCATCTTGGTGCTATTTTTGGTTCTTATTATATACATGACCTGTATCTTACATATAGGCATGACATGCTGCAGATGTTAATGCAACGTATGTTGAGAATTGCTGTCATACACTTTGGGTGAGGTGCTAGAATGACAGGTTTGTTTCCATATACATTCTCTGACTATGTACATGTTTGAATATCAGTTATATGTCATTGACAGCTTCCTAGAATTCTTGGAACATCACACTGTATTTTCAGAGGAACAGGGTACCAAGCTGGTGATATAGGCCATTTATCTGGACATGCTGGACAGATTGGAACAGTTGTGGGGTATGAATATGCATACAACTTACATTTTAAACATTCTAGCAAATTCTATACTGTTGTTGGGTATAAGTATGCATAGGGCTTTCTATCTGAACATTGTATCATAATCTGTACAGTTGTGGGGTATGATTGTGCATACAACTTAGTAGCACTCCCAGGATTCAAACCCCTGCTGTGTGTGACAAAATATTATAGCTAACATCACAGTGTACTATGCTTTCAGGGAATTGATGTAAAGCTTTCAACTGTTTTCTATCTAAGTTTCCCTAACTTGTACAATATAACTGACCTCTTGGCACTTTCAACATTGTTATGCAGGACTTCATGCCCATTTTATCAGCATACCATGGTATGGGTGACACTGTTTAAGATGCAACATTACTATTTATAGCATGGAACAGATCGCCAACATATGAGAGAAGAGTAAACAGAAGCACTCCAGGGGTTATACCTTTATTCACAGAATATTACACATTTATTTCTACTGGTACAACACTTTCTAAGGCTCTTATATTTATTTGTTATAACAGTACATGCAGACTGATTACTAACCTACCTCGCGATGCAGCCTTTGCAGCCTAGCATCATGGGCTTGCTGGTTTGCAGCCCATTCATCTGCAGCTGTCAGAGAAATGCAGTGATATTTAGCCATACCTATCCATAGTATACACAAGCTAGGCAATTATTTACTACTTAGTAGAATGAGTACTTACTCAGTCCTGGGGCATTGGGCATCTGCCGAGACTCCTGGATCCACTGTTCCAGTACATCCTCCCTCTGCCTCTTCAGGTCAGCATGGTGGTGCCTGACCTGCTCACCAGTCTGGGGGATACCTGTGGCACTGGTGAGGTCACGGGTGAGGCTGTCCCAGGCCTGCATTTTCTACTGCGAGCCCTGGTACTGGCCCTGCAGTAGTCCCTGATCATGGTGTTTTACCAGGAGCCATACCATGATTTTTGACTCCTGGATGCCCCAGTGCTGCGCTCTAAATTGAGTGCCTTCACCCACACCAGCCATTCTGCCTGCAGTAGGAAGCTGCAACCAGTTATGGGTAGTATTCCCACCTGTGGGGTTTAAATAAGGACATTTTCCTGCACTTCCCCATGACTGGCCAGTTTTGAAAAGGCTAAGCTATGGGCAGACCTGCTTACATGAGGATGGCACTGCTTAAAGAGGTATACCACTAGGCAGATTGAATTGGCTCACCTACACATTGCTTACACTTACTAACTTGAGCTGTGCTGTGGTTAGCATTGCTTAATAGTTAATTAGCACTATGTTTGCCATTTGGCAATGATTTACTCTTCATTACAGGTTATATATGTGTCTGGTAGCCGTGATTCATGTGTACATTCACTGTATACAATAACACCTCAAATCTATACTTACTGCAGTACTCCAGTTCACATATTTATGTTCTGTGGCAGGTTATCCAACATTACACTGTACATTGATGCAGTTCACGTTTGGTTTGATTTTCCTGTGGTGAGAATTAGTTTGCTGATACCTCATGCATATTTATTGCTATTATGGTTTGTTGGTTAACTATCGTGACTATAGTGTACAGGGTCCTGAGTTTGAGCTTTGCAGAGGCAGTTTATTTTGTTGCTGGGCAGAACATGGCCCATTGAATCCAGAGTGATTAAGGCACTTTAAAGCAGTTGTAAGCAGGTATGAGTGGGTTTGGGTAATGGTAAGCACTGCTAACCTCTGGATACAGTTTCTTACACTCAGTTAGCTTCTACTTTGCTTAATCTGTGTAGGAAATGCTTACCCCAGTGCAAACACACTTAGACATGCTTACTGTTGCTTATTTGTGCTTAAACCTGCTTACTAGTGCCTTATACATTATGACACTGACACTTCATATGTGCATTTCATGCAGTACTCCAGTTCACATTTCAATGTTATTATGCAGGTTATATGGCAAAAAGATGTAAATATATGTTCATATACAGTTTTCACATGGAAAATGATACGTGCTGCAGTGGGACTCGAACCGGGAATGCCTGTGGATTAGGCGGATGATCTAACCACTACACTATTGCTGTGCTGCTTCATTTGCATATATATTCCTTGTTATCCTCTTCAGCCTTTTCAGCTGCTTTAACCGTAGCTAAGCGATGGGCAAACCTGCACACCTACGGTTAGCTGTACTTGGGGTTTTAAAAAAAATAAATACAAGGGTTTCTTCATTTTATTTCAATGTACTGTTGCTGTTGAACACATGGAGACTGTTGGTGGAGATATGCTGACATCTATGAGCGGTTTCTCTCATTTATTTACATTTTCTTATGTTCTACTTTGCAGGGGCGTGTTTATTCTGAGAGCTCTGCTCTCAGACATGCCCCCTGCACTCAGTGTAGGATTTGGAGCTCAGGCAGCATGCCTTCATTATTATGCATGGTGTACTGCCGTCCTCCTCTTAAGCTGCCGCTTACGTGCAGGACTTGTTTAGTCCTGCACAGCAGATTAGTTAATCCAGGGGAGTGTTAACCACAATATAATAGCAATGTCTAATTCATTATAATCCATTTCTGTTATACTTTATCAAACTAACTCATTTTACTTTATGCTAAATAGTTTCTTTATACTCTGCTACTTTAAAGCATTCTGTATAGCTGAACGATATACCCCAAAAATATAGTTGCTATTGCTAAGTGGGTGGAAGAGAGGAGAGACAAAAAAAAGGGGGGGGGACCTTTTGATTATGATGCTTATGTGATCCTTAAATATTTAAAGTCTAATAGTAGTAACAAATGAATTATTATGCCATTGTAGCTTGGATCTTGCAGTAATTAACATGCATTAGCATCCAGTATGTATAATGTCTTCATACATATTGTTGTCATATTAACTATTATATCATTGCAAACCATTATTTCATTCTCTTTTCATTGAAATAGTATGCATAACCTTTCATGAAAAGAAGAAATGTTTTACATTGTTAGTATGCACAACTTTTGATGAAAAACATTCACAGTTAGACAGAATGATTATATTGATTTGCCCCTACTAAAGTATCATTCCAAATAATAATCTCAAATCATTTAAAATGTAAAGAGATTGAGACAGATAGATGAATTCACTAAAGTAATTATAATATATAAAATGAAAGTTTCAAGTAAAAACTGTATAACACTAGCCTCATATAGAAGTTCATATATCCATTTACTACGGCAAGAGATTGAGATTTAGGCCTAAAATAGTATTTCTAGATTTTAAACACAGCTTGGAATTGTGAACAGAATACTTTGACATAAATCAGTAAGGTAATGTTCAACATATATTGTAAAGACTATTATCTCCGGATCCAGGCACAAGTAATATTAAACTATTAGTAGAGGCTGTTATAATAGAAATAAACTATACAGTTATATATAGGTTGACTTACTTTTCCCTTTATTTTCCTTCCTGCCCATTTACCATTGTCAAAACAGCAGAATTTAACCTCTTTCTGACTGGAACAAGCTTTTCCTGTCAGCAGACTTTTAATTCATCCTTATTGGGCCAATTGATTAAGTTTTATAAATGATTCAGGTTAGAGTTATGTTTCCTGATGATTACCGAATTGAAGACTTCCTGGTAGAGTTGCTTTCATTGCGCTGACATCATCTGTGTGCATCATGGTGTTTCTGAGCAGTTCATAGGTTGTAGATAAACTTCTCAGCTGTTCCTGAGGTGTTCAAGGCATCTGAAACTCGCGGATCGTCAATGCGAGCTGGACCAAGACAGTAAAGTTGTCTCTGAAGCTAGTCGGTGGGAAAACAGCACAAAAGAAAAAAGGTTTACAACATTTTTGCCTTTTGTGAGGCCACTAGCTCATGTGCAAAATGTTTCCAAGGTTGCTATCAGTCAGCTCAAGTGTGCGGTTCACAAGGAGCAGCCATACTGAATTCAGACTTCATATTATTACATTCACAAGTCTTATATAAAGACACCATTTAGTTCCATTTCAGTAGTTATAAATACAAATCCTCTTCCTTCCTATATTTAATCACTGACATTTTATCCTTGTCAAGAAAACAGAACAATGAAAAGTTTACTTAACATCCTAGTATCCACTCATATAACAGGATAAAGAAATGAATTATGATTTAGTTCATATGTTTTTTAGTTTTTTTAAGTTTCTCTGTGGTTTTCCAAGTAGATGTTGATGCCAATCTTTTAAAAGAAGGGCTAGCCCAGTCCATTTCTTCTATTTTTTTCTAGGATCTTGTGATTTTTTTATAAAAGTGAGAGCTGAGTCCAGGTCTTCAAATAGTTTGGGTCCCTCCGAGGTGAAAATCTTCAGTTTTGCAATAAATAGAAGATGGGTCTTCACTTGTGCCTTCTTCAGTTCTTTTATCAGGGGTAGGAACAGTTTTCTTTTTGCTATTACCAAAGATGAATAGTCATTGTCAAAACGTATTATTGTAGCATTGATTTTTATGGGAGGTTTAGACCAGGCAATCTTTAAAATTAGTTCTTTATCAGATGAAGAAATGAACTTAACAATGACAGACCTTGGTTGTTTATTGCTGATAGTACTGTTACCAGTCAGGGACCAATGAGCTCTTTCTATCCCAAATGACATAGCTTCTGAAAGGTCCAGGGGGGTTGGTAGCCAAGTGGTGAGAAAACTAATCTAGTTGTTTTTTTCTGTGTTTTCAGGTAATCCAAAGGTCCTTAGATTATTTCTACAAGATCTAGTCTCTAGATTATCAAGCATAATAGGAAATCTACATTGTTTTCATTTTCTTTTATTCTTCCATCCATGTCATTTAGTGCATCTTCTATGCCAGATATTTGGATTTTTTTGCTGTTATAAGTCCTCATGAAGTAGATCCATTTGTTTAGTAGTTTTTTCTTTAAAATTGTCTATCTTGATGTCAGTCTTTTCAATTTTTGTAGTTAGTTCCTGAATATTAGATAACAGTGTTTGAAGTTCTCTTTTGAGACTGGATTCTTGACTGCCTGCCTTTGTGGAACTCATGACGATATTCTTCAGTAGATGAGTAGAAATTTTCCAAGTGTAATTTTGACTGGAAAAGTTGCCTTCTTTCTATTTTTTGTAGATATTTTTGTAGATATTGTTAATGACTACAGTTTTGCCGAAAAAAAGTTCCAAATTTTAGTTAGAAGAAAAAAATTCAATGAAGATAACATTTTCTTAGTGGAGCTGCTGTATTTTGCTGCTACTCAGTGCCCATGCTGGCCATGTCCCCATGTCCAAAATCTTAAGGGAAACACTCAACAATTTACTGAGTTGGCTATAGATGGCACTAACTGTACCCAACTGGAAGAAATAGCAAACTTGGTGGCTTATAAATTCAGCTCATATTTCACCCTCTCATCACCTCCAGTCATTCCACATGAAATATCCCCTACCGTTCCTTTTCCTGTTATCATAAAATAACAGGTTGTTACTGCACTCTCTAAAGCTAGAAACATGGAATCAATGGGACCTGATGGAATCCCAGGGTGCCTGTTAAATAGCTTGAAACATGTCGAAGCAGATCCACTCGGATCTCCATTCAACTATAGTCTGCAAGCCGGCTTTATACCAGTAGATTAGAGAACAGCAACAGTCATCCCTCTGCACATGGGGGAACCATCAACAGACCCAGAAACTACCACCCTATAAGTCTAACTAGCATCATATGCAAGGCTATGGAAAGGATAATCTTCTGATTAACAACGACATCGGAAATCACCAGACTCTAGACCCAACCCAGAAGGGCTTCATCAAGGGCAGGTCCTGCCTGCCCAAGTTGGTGGACTTCTTTGAGAAGGTCATATAAGCCATCGATGATAGTAAGTCAGTGCATACTACCTCCTTTGACCTGGCCAAGGCATTCGACACAATACCCCACTTGGGTATTATAGATAAACTCACAAAATTGGACATAAACCTCTATGTCACCAGATGGATAGCCAAATGGCTCACAGATAGGGAACATTATTAGAGTGGGGGAATCCACATCCAGCAAGAGGCCAGTCACTAGTGAAGTATGGTACTTCTCAACATCTTACAGCAAGAAATCTGGACAAAGCCATAAATAAATGTGGGACAAAGGCCCAAAAATAGGGACACATTTTAAATATTACTCTTACAAACTTAGAAAGTTGATAGAATAACAGGTATTGCAGTAGCATGAATTTTCTGAAAGATATTAAGCCTGAAACTCAAATGTCTGTTATTATTTTCTAACTTCAGTTTTTAATGGTTTTCCAGAAATTGGCCAGAAAACCACAATTTTATGAAAAACAGACCAAAAATGTGAGGCCAAAATCAGGACATTCTACGAAAATCTGTACAGTTGAGGGGTACCATAGGGCTCCTGTTTAGGATATACTTCTCAGATGTCAAGACCAGTGCAGAAGGCCTTTGGCTGATCAAGTTTGCTGATGACTGAAAGTTGGGGGGCAATCATTGACTCCCCAAATTATGTTAATATCCAACAGAAAGGACTGATGCAGGCTAATGATTGGTGTGAGAGCCATGGCCTCATACTAAATGTTAAGAAATGCATAATAATACCCTTTCAGAAATCAAATATCTTTGCAAATTGCAACAATGATAGCACCCCCTAACAGTGGATGCAGTGGTGAGAGATCTGGGTACTCAGACATCAATCTGAACTTTGACCACCGCGTGTCCACAGTGATGAGGAAATCCTTCTATGTAGCTCAACTTATAAGTAAGGGCATGATATCCAGATCTAAGGATGTCATAGTACCACTCTACTCATCCCTCATCAGACCAAAATTCGAGTACAATGCACCCTTTGGCATGTACCTCACCAGGCAACTGCAACAGTTGGTATGACCTCAGAGGTTTCTCACCAAAAAATACAGGTTATAATCAATATGTCATATGCAAACCGATTAAAAGCCGTATCACTGTATTTAGTTTCTTACAGGTTACTGAGGTGTGATCTATTCCTGACCTACAAGACAGTCCCTCACTTAGCCCTGATAGAAATGTTGCATATTTGAAAAAATAACTGCACAAGGGTTACCCATTCCAAGGATCTAAACCTGATCTCTGGCATGAATAGATCATGCTGGACAGAGAGATATGTGCCCCAGAGATTTCCCTTCCTCTAGAATGGGCTTCCTATTCACATGAAGCACAGCCCTTCCCTGACCATCTTCAAGCATAATATGGACTAATGATTAAGTAATTGCAAATTCACTCCTGGGGTGGCACCCATGTCCCTTATGGACAGAGGCAGTCTGTAAAAATAGTCAAAACCCCGCTTGCTGACCCTTGTTATCTTTCATCTAGGGATATAAAAATTGGGTAAAATCTGGGTAAAACTGGCTAGGCTTGTAAGGGCTCTTAAGCTGTTAGCCTAGTAATCTCCTATGAACCTATGAGCAAGGCCTATTGTGAGGTCAGGATAGCCTCGCAGGCTAAGGACAATCACAGGGTCTTCTTCAGCTATGTTCAGAAGCTTAAAGGTAACACACAGCAGTGTGCTGAACTGGTAGTGAATGATACCACCTTCACTGATCAGGGTGATATAGCAAATCTATTGGCTGATAAATTCAGCTCAAACTTCACCCCCATATCCCCCCCATGCCTCCAGGTGAAATCCCCTCCAATATACTTCCCCAACTATTAGCCAGGACCAAGTGCTGGCAGCACTTGCTAACGCCAAGAACACCACCTTTGTGGGTCTTGACAACATCCCCTGTTGCCTCCTATGCAGTCTGAAACACAGCTTATCACAGCCAGTCAAGGCACTCTTCAACTACAGTCTCAAAACAGGCTACTTTCCAAGTGAATGAAGGACTGCAACAGTCATTCCTCTCCACAAGGGTGGACTATCAACCAACCCAGGGAACTGCAGACCCATCAGAGTAATGAGCCTAATATGCAAAGCCATGGGATGAGTTATCAAGAAAATGATAAACAAGGAAATTGACAACCTACAGATAATAGATCCATCCCTATTTGGCTTTGTTAAGGGAAGGTTATGCCTAATTTATCTGGTAGAGTTCTTTGACGGGGTCACCAAGGCAATGGATAAAAATAAAATACTGCATACTCCTTATCTTAACCTGGCCCGTACATTCCAAACAATACCCTACCCCATCGTTGAGTATAAAGCCCCATTAGCATGTACCAAACCGGACACTTGCAATGGTTGGAACACCAACAAACGTTTCTCACCAGGAGAATTTATGACCTGAATACCCTGATTTACACTGATCGCATAAAGGCTCTGTCTCTGTATTCAGTCTACTACAGGCTGCTGAGTGGGGATGTTTGCCTGGCTTACAGGGCTTTTTAGGCCCAGTCCTGGCAGATCTATTGCACATGTGCAAAACAAACACCAGAAACACTAGATTCAGGGATCTGACCTTCACTTGTGACATAAACAGAATGAGTTAGATATATACATATTGCCGGCATTATGGAATAGGCTCCTCATCCATATAAAACAGAGTTCATCCCTAACACTATTCAAATGAAATCTAGACAACTGGATGGAAAATCATAAATTTACTCCCAGTCTGGCCTTCATGTCCCTTATGGACAGAGGCCGTCAGTAAGAAAAGTATTACCCTAACTAACACCCCCCAAAAAATCCCTCAAGTTACCTCCTTACAAACATCCCCCTCCTGTATAGATGTCCAAGACTCTCAGGATCTTAATGGGTTTGGGGTGCACAGCTAGGCTTGTAAGGGCCCTACATGTAGTTAGCCAAGTAACAACCTATAAACCTATGAACAAACCTTGGGAAAAGTTGAAAAAAATCATCTTACCTTGTCCATTTTCTCGAGTAATGCAGTCTCCTATTAGACAGCACTTGTGACAAAGCAAGCTCTGATGTACTGAGTTGGTAACTACATGTACAAATAATTTGAAGTTGAGACACATTAAGCACAAATAAATGAGGGCCTGATAAATGGTTGTGATCCTGTCTAGGTGATCTCTTTTCCCTTTTGATCCACGCAGGCATTAATCTTTCACTAAGACAATGTTACAACATTCTTTAAGGCAATGTTATAACAGGTTTGTAAGTTTGTTTCAGTAATTTTTTGAGGTCTGTGACATTTGGCACGTTTACTAGAAACACACTGAACTTGCATGATATCAACACTCTAATTTAGTTAGATTGTTATTTTAAAACATCTTCCCTTTAATAGCTATTTAGTTAGATTGTTAATTTAAAACATCTTCCCTTTAATAGCTCTGATTATTTTACCAGCAATTAGTTTTATGACCAGGTATCTTCTCAGTAGTGGGCTCCCTTTGTTTGTGCCTATATTGGGATGGTTGTGAGCTCTGAGTTTTTAACAGATTTACAAGCTATGTAATGGTTATGACAGTGATGAAGTATTACTGAAATGCAAACCTAGATGCTTTTAACCATTTAACAGATTTATAAGCTGTGTAATGGTTATGGCAGCAGTGTTTTATTTATTATAAGTTTTAATATTCTGTGCTGATTCTCTCTAACAAAATACAGTTATGTTCTAAGCTTGGATTTAAGTTATTTCAAAACACGTTTTTGTTACAAGCGCACTATGCAAATGGGGAATAAGTGTTGCTATGTTTCATTGCCTCCTTTTTAATTGCTTAATTGCTTTTTAACTAGATTGGTTAGCTGGTTCTTAAATAGTTGTGTGTAGGAATTGTTTTCAGGATCTGAGGAAGGCACATGCTGAAAGTGCTTATCCTGTTCTTTTTGTTGTATTAAAGTTCCAGTTTTATGTCTATGGTGATACGCTCCTTTTTCGTTTTCAACTATTAGCCAGGACCAAGTGCTGGCAGCACTTGCTAAAGCCAAAAACACCACCTCTGTGGGTCCTGACGACATCCTCTGTTGCCTCCTATGCAGTTCAAAACACAGCCTATCACAGCCAGTAGAGGCACTCTTCAACTACAGTCTCAAAACAGGTGGCTTTCCAAGTGAATGAACGACTACAACAGTCATTACTCTCCACAAGGGTGGACTATCAACCAGCCCAGGGAACTATAGACCCATCAGAGTAATGAACCTAATATGCAAAGCCATGGGATGAATTATCAAGAAAATGATAAACAAGGTAATTGGCAACCTACAGATACTAGATCCATCCTTATTTGGCTTTGTTAAGGGAAGGTTATGCCTAATTTATCTGGGTAGAGTTCTTTGACAGGGTCACCAGGGCAATGGATAAAAATAAAATACTGCATACTCCTTATCTTAACCTGACCCGTGCTTTCCAAACAGTACCCTACTCAGGCATTGTTGACAAGCTCTCTGAGCTAGGCATAAATCCCTACATAACTTGCTGGATTGCTGGCTCACAGACAAGACCCAAAAAGTCAGGATTGGTGAGACCACCTCCATGAATAGACTACTCACCAGTGGAGTACCCCATGGTTCTCTGCTAGTCACACTTTTGTTTAGCATCTACTTCTTGGAATTCATGACTAATGTTCAGGGCCACTGGCTCACCAAGTTCACAGATGACTGTAAAGAAGGAGCTATTATAGATTCCTCCAAGTCACTAACATTTTGCAAGAGGGTTAAACACAGACAAATGACTGGAGCCAAAGCCATGGCCTAAAACTCAATGCCAAAAAATGCATTATAATGCTTTTTGGGAAACTGTCAACTCAAGTTAATTACTCCATAGATAAAACACCCATAAGGGTCATCATAGTAGTAAGGGATCTGGGAACATATGTAGACAGCAATCTGGCCTTTGACCAATACTTAGCCAAGATAGTAAGAAAATCATTCTATATTGCCCAACTTATGGCTAAGCGTATGACATCCAGATACAAGAAGTTGCAGTACTTCTCTACTTGGCCCTTATCAAACCCATCACTGAGTATAATGCCTTATTAGCATGTACCAAACCAGACACTTGCAATGGTTGGAACACCTACAAAGGTTTCTCACCAGAAGAATTTATGACCTGAATACCCTGTTCTACACTGATCGCATAAAGGCTCTGTCTCTGTATTCAGTCTACTACAGGCGGCTGAGATGGGATCTTTGCCTGGCTTACATGGCTTTTTAGGCCCAGTCCTGGCAGATCTATTGCACATGTGCAAAACAAACACTAGAAACTCTAGATTCAGGGATTTGACCTTCGCTTGTGACATAAACAGAATGAGTTAGATATATACATATTGCCAGCATTATGGAATAGGCGCCTCATCCATATAAAACAGAGTTCATCCCTGACACTATTCAAATGAAATCTAGACAACTGGATGGAAAATCATAAATTTACTCCCGGTCTGGCCTTCATGTCCCTTATGGACAGAGGTCATCAATAAGAAAAGTATTACCCTAACTAACACCCCCAAAAAAAATCCCTCAGTTACCTCCTTACAAACATCCCCTCCTGTATAGATGTCCAAGACTCTCAGGATCTTAATGGGTTTGGGGTGCACAGCTAGGCTTGCAAAGGCCCTACTGGTAGTTAATCAAGTAACAGCCTATAAACCTATGAACAAACCTCGGGAAAAGTTAAAAAAAAAAATCATCTTACCTTGTCCATTTTTTCGCGTAATGCAGTCTCCTATTAGACAGCACTTGTGACAAAGCAAGCTCTGATGTATTGAGTTGGTAACTACATGTACAAATAATTTGGAGCCGAGACACATTAAGCACAAATAAATGAGGGCCTGATAAATGGTTGTGATCCTGTCTATGGGGATCTCTTTTCCCTTTTGATCCACGCAGGCATTAATCTTTCACTAAGACAATGTTACAACATTCTTTAAGGCAATGTTATAACAGGTTTGTAGGTTTGTTTCAGTAATTTTTTGAGGTCTGTGACATTTGGCACGTTTACTAGAAACACACTGAACTTGCATGATATCAAAACTCTAATTTAGTTAGATTATTTTAAAACATCTTCCCTTTAATAGCTATTTAGTTAGATTGTTAATTTAAAACATCTTCCCTTTAATAGCTCTGGTTATTTTACCAGCAATTAGTCTTATGACCAGGTATCTTCTCAGTAGTGGGCTCCCTTGATTTGTGCCTATATTGGGATCACAAAAAATATTAAGCATACAAACAGCCCGCATAAAGCTGATGAGATATAGTTAAATTAGTTTTAGTTAGCAATTGGTATTCCCTAGTATACAAATATAATATTTAGTCAATGTTTGTGGTGTACATAATCCAATTAAAAAAACACAGGATTTCAAAGAAATTAAACTAGTAAATCCATTCTTATTTCCCTTTCTTTCTCTCTCTCTCTCTCTCTCTCTCTCTCTCTCATTCTCTTAAGAAACTAATTTGCTTCGCTTAGATTATAAAATGCAAGTTGAGCAGGGTTTTCAGCTGCTTTCAGTTGTTTTTCATGCATCAGAAAGGGAAAAGGGGAATAACTACCTTAATAGAAATACTGCCTTGTCCCATCAAATTATTACATTGCATTTAGTCAAGGATGACCATTTAGTTTTGTTAAGGGTATCTTCTCATTGTGTTCCTTGGACCCTGTGAAATATGTGCAAGCATCTTGGGATGGGGAGGAGGCTAGGCAAAGAAGATCTATGAAAAATAATATAACCTGAAGCCACAATGCAAACTCATGTTTTGAAGCAATTTCCTCTGTATTCTTACTTATTGTGACAACATGAAGTTAATTTCTCCGGAACTCTGGCTATTGTTAAGACATTAAAAATTTGATGGAATAATTAAATTTTATAGGTACAGCAACATGTTTGGAAACAAGACCACTATTTTAATCAGAACACTCAGGTATATGGGTCAAAAGTTTGCAAAAATAAACATTATCATGTCACATAATCTTAAATTGTTTGCTGTGTGGTGAAAGTTAAAATAAACTTTATTTCCACCCATCACTATATTTTCTTAAGTTTAAACTACAGTGGCAAGCCTGCATGTAATCATGCTGGCATAGAGGGATAAAGCAATGACTGTGGTCCAGGCAATCCAAGTTCAAATAACGGCTTGCTCACTTGACTGCAACAGTCAGGAAAGAAGGATGGAGTAACCCATAATATGTGGAGGAAGAGTGGTCCCCAACTGGCCACACCTCTTGCTCTAAAATTACTTGACCTCTTCCGCTATTGTAGGACAACCTGGAGCAGAAACCAGTCATGGGAGAAGATGGGTATGGCTGCCAAGCCAATGGTGGTAGTCCTTGTCTGTATGTTTATGTTGTTGCACACACACACACACACACACACACACACACACACACACACACACACACACACACACACACGCACGCACGCACGCACACACACACACACACACACACACACACACACACACACACACACACACACTGAAGACTAATTATGATGCAAGTGCCCACATCACCAGCTGAGGAGACAGGCACACATATAAATATGTACTGTACCCTATGTCTTGGTGGAAAACAGACTAACAGCAGAAAACTAGAAATAATCAGTGTCCATTCTGAAACATGAGCAACCCAGGTTTGGGGGGGTGAAGCCAGACCCTCAGTTTGCTGGTATATATCTGCCATCTCCATGGCATAGGATGGTTAAATGGACATGGGCTGGGGAGTAAAGTACCCTCATGGCTGCCTGAATGATGGTCCCCTCTAAACTACTCTCATCTCAGTGGTTGATTCTCAGCACTCGGGAAGTGGAGGAGAACTTAGGTTCATAGTTTCATAGGATGATACTAGGCTATTTGCCCGGAGGTCCTAAAAGCATTGGCAAGAATTTGGCCCGTGTTCCCTCAAAGTCAACACCTGTTTCCCCTGTCCAGCAAGGACACAGGTGGGATCCCAGGGGTGTATTTTCTGTTACCCATCCACTCATCCAGGTTCCTCTTAAAGAGGGCTAGAGTGGTACTCTGATTGACATGGAGAGGGAGTCTATTCCACAAATGGGGGAGTCTTTGGGACACAAATTTATTCCACCAACAAGTTCTATTAATGTCACAGACCAGGTTAAGACCTTGCGTGCAGGTTGCGAGAGTGAAGTTGGACTTACGGACATGCAGCAACTCCATCAAGGCTGAGTTTGAGATGGCCTTTTATGCCAGACACGTCACCTCTGAGCTGTCTGTATGAGACTGAGTAGAGGGACAGAGCTTTTAGCCTATCTGTATAGGATAGGTATTTGAGACCTTAGATTTTGCTAGTCTGGAACCTCTGTGGTCTCTCCAGCTGCTGCATGTGCTTGGCAAGGTACATGCCGAAGCGGACATTGTACTCAATAATGGGTCTGATAAGGGAGGAGTACAGGGATGACTTGATGGTCAGCAAGCATCAGAATACAAAAATAAAATAAAAAAATGGTGATCC
>NC_056734.1:343962757-344060257 GCF_019279795.1 Protopterus annectens | reverse complement strand
GGCTCCTATGTCTCTGATGGACAGAGGCAATCAGTAAATCACCCCCTATATAAATCAAATTTGTGGGTCACATTTAGGTTGCACAGCTAGGCTTATAAGGGCCCTAGATATAGTTAGCCTAGTATACACCTATGAACCCATGGAAAGAAAAAGAAATTCATATATGCATGGAAGCCACAAGTTTAAAAAAGGTAAAATGGTGGAGGGTCTTTCTGATAGCAACCAGGAGCATGCAGCAGTGATTGAGATGCGCAATCCTCATATGTGGGGCAGGGTACCCATCTGCTGGACTAGTTTCATAGTCCACAGGTGTGTATCCTTATCACGTATTCTCCACCCCCCCCCCACACCACTACCTGTACAAGGTGCTGAGGTGATAAGCAGTAGTGATATTTTCATTTGTGAAAATGTGGCTTAATCTTTGTAATGACTCTGGCTAAATATTGCCAAACATGAAGGAGCTGTGTGTGTAAAAAGACTTTCACCTACTCCAAATTTTGGGATTCCAGCTTTTACAGTGAAACAAACCCTTCCTTTAATTTGCACTAAATGAATGGCTGCTCATCAGTTTTTATCCACTCTTCTTACTAATTTCTTATTTTTGCAGTGCAATTGTGCACAAGTTGGGTATGAAGGCTGTTGGTCAGATGAGTAGGGAGGGAGGGAAGGAGTAATTTAAATTGCTCATGAAGGGCATTTGTTTGTGTAGCAGAGATGCAATTTAGCAAACCATGATTAGATAAGCCAGGTAAAATTAAAGTTGCCCATTGACAGTATTTTATTGTTTTAACTTTCCCAAGGTTTTTTGATCTTGGAGACAGAATCTTTTCAGCCATGATGTAATATAAATTTGTTGGTTTAAAAAGACAGCCTTTTTCAAAAGATTCTTGGACTCATTTGCTAAATATCCCTCTGGATGAAACCTGCCTGTGTGGTCATCCTTCAGGAAATTGTTAAAGTAAATGGAGGAAAAAGGGCAAGACTGTGGAAAATGCAAAGCAAATTCTCCAAGCATGGGATACACACCGGCAATTACTCTTCCAATACTTGTGCTAAGATTTGGCCCTCCTATTCAAAGCAATCTGGGGAGCAACAATAAATACAACATGCATTATTCTGAATGCTTGGCCTTCCCACACAAACTAATCAAAAGAGCAGAAATATAAAATCTAAGTATATTCACTAAGTGGAGACAAACATCAACAGTCACAGTAAACCTCTCAACAAGTAAGAGAATTTTTTTCTCAGTTCCTTGTGATGGGTCCTGCATTCCTCCCCTCTTACCTTTTCTAGGTCAAAACCTCATATTAAGTAATTTATCTCACTATACAAATAAATGCTATCACATAGCCATTTACACATGCATTAAAAAATGACTCTACTAAGGCTGTCAGTGACAAGCCAATTCCCAAACATTCTGAAAGGGCAACTTCTGGAAGTGTTTTCCTGATTCAGCAAAGTAGAGATATCCAATGTACATCCAACTGTAGTTTATATTCAATGGCAGGTTACTACAACAGTAAATCATAACATATGGGTTTACCCATCTTATTTTCCCTTTTGTCTGCCTGGATTTTGCTCATCTGTCCCTCCTTCCCCAGTAATACCAATGGTACTGATGAATGGTACACAACTCAATTATTTATGTCTAACAGTGTCATGCACTCCCTTTTCTCTAAGGCAGTAAGGTCATCATAGGGAAATATTCATGTGATAGCTAAACAAAAAGTGTCAGACAATGCAAAAATATTATAAAAAAACTGGTACCTGATACTAACATTTAGAATAATACTTGTGGAAAATACCTTACATACTTGCAGAACATTTTTGGGAATGGCTCTGTAACAGTAAATCATAATGTATGCTCTCTCTAAGGCCAAGAACACTGCATCAGTGGATCCAGACAATATTCCAGGATGCCTTCTAAATAACATGAAACATGAACTATCTGAAATCATTATTACACCATAGCCTCCAAACAAGCTTCATGCCTCTTGAATGGAGAACAGCAACCATCCCACTACACAATGGCAAGCCATCTACATACTCTGGAAACTACAGACCCATAAGTCACACTTGTCTCATATGCAAAGCCATGGGAAGAATTATCCAAGGTTATAGAAATAGGCAAAATCTGGCAAGAGCAATGAACTGCTGTTCCAATTCCTCCTGAACTATTTTCTATGGAACATAAAAAGAGACTCTGACTCCTAATAAAATAAAGTTCCAACTTTGTGGAAACTATAGACATTCCTCATAAAGATCTTTGTTGCAGAAATCCATAAACTGTTTGGATAAGATCAGAGACTGACATTAGTCTGCCAGTGAGATTGTTCTTGCTGGCAGATACTGCAATGGCTGTGTAGACGTAATCTCATATAGCATCTATTAGAAACAGTCCAGTTTTAAACAGAAAAGGCAGAGTGTCTTTTCTGTCAGTGAAGCAAATGATTTATACATTAGTGTTTAAGTAGTTTTTCAGTCATTTCCTAGGTCAAGACCTGAAAATAGTTTTAAAGCTATACCTTTTCTGCCAGTTTGCTATATTTTGGTGAAATCTGAAAATATATTGTTTTATGTGTCTTTTTTTCTCATGAAATACTCATAAAAACTTACCAATAAGTGTTCTTCTGGGTACTGAATACCGCAAAGATTATCCTTTAAATGTCTGTTCTTTTTAGGAGATAGCCATGATTCTAATAATTGTGGAAAACTGTGCCACTTGTAACAAAACTTTGTTAAAAGTTTTATTTTTAAACAAAATACAAAATACTTTACTTTTAGGAAAATAATAGAGGATTTGGAGAATATGATCCAGAAGTAATAATATAGGATTTGGAGACTAGATCCAGAAATAATAATATAAAGATTTATGGCATTCTGGAAAAAGAAGCAAGTGACAACATAATTCAGTTTTTAAATAACTGGTTGCCAAAGACTCTGAACCTACCTGAAACTTTCTCTTTTGGTATAGAGAGAGTTCCCAGATCACTTTCGAACTCTTCATTAGAGAATAATCCACCATCTCCAAGGTCAATAATTGTAAGATTTCTTTCCAGTCAGGATAAAGACTTGGTCCTAAGGACTGCTTGGGCAAACTTTCCTATAAAAATAAAAGAGAATACTATTAGATTTGATAATGATTACTCTTCTTCAGTAATGATAAAAAGAAAGGCTTATATTCCTTTCATAAAAAGTTTAAAGAACCTGAACATCAAAGCTCAACTCATTTTTCCTGCTAAAATAAGGATCTTTTTACCAGAACTACAGAAAACTTTTAACACCTTAGAAGATGTCCTGGAATTTACACAGAAGAATAAACTTTTAGATAAACCTGAAGAAATGGACTGGAGTTCATCCACCTTGAAGAGACATGCCACTAGAAATGGATGAGCAGTGAAGGGAAAATAGTTAAAAAACCTCAGAGACAACTGACTATTTTTATATTTAATCCTGTTATATGATTTAATTTTTTGTATATACAAATGTTTTGTTTAATATCTCCATGCAAGTCTCACACATCATAAGGCAAATAACTTTATTTATTTCTATTAGCATATTTTATTTTGGGGCTAATACATTTAGATATAAACAAGTTATTATCTATAGCTTTTATATATATATATATATATATATATATATATATATATATATATATATATATATGTTATATTTTTATTTGGTTTTAAGTAATAATTATTGAATATACACTGAGTTTTGAGATAGTAATAAGGTATTAAAGGTTTTTTATTGTAGGAAGGCTGATAAATAGGGGTTATTTTGTTTCTAAAGCCTATAAACTGCGGTCTCAGCAAAGTTTCAGAGTTTTTTCATTAAACTCATTTTAATGACTTTTTCTTTAATATGTTTATTTAAATGTGATTAATTAGGCATTTATTAGTGATGGTGTTGTGTTTTGTCATGGGATACATAGAAATCATGTAGAGTTGTTATTAATCTGATTAATGTCTTAAAACATTTTTTTTTATTTATTCTTGTTTAATTTAGTTGCAAACTTACACATTTAAAAGCTTGCCTGAACAAAAACATATTTTTCTGCTCAAACCTTTAAAGTGTTTTTCTGGCTTAATACCTGGTTGTGAGGTTGTTTTAATTAAAATGAAAGCCCAATTGCATTTTTAAACTCTTTTCACATGCAGAAAGTGTTTATAACCTTTGACATACAATCATATTGGAAGCAAAGATATTGAAACATTGAAACGAGCAGAGAATGTAGCATTTTACTAGTAAAACTTGTTGATTAAGAAATCAAATGGCTAATTAGTTTATATATGAGTATTGCTTTAACATACAGGCAATACATGTGTGAAATTGGTTACTTTCAAAGCAGTCTCCTCTTTTATGTTTTTTAAAAGCGATATGTTCTTATATAAATATCCACTTAACTTTATATATAGGTAAGCTTAATAAATAGAGTCAGTGTGTGAAATATAAGTGATATATTTAAAATGTTTTATACTATTATTATTAAAATAATCTTTATAACTTTCTTGATAAGTTAAGTTGCTGATAAGGTAATTAGTTGAAGGGCACTATATTATGGTAGTGTAATGTTATTTGATTCTTGATTGAAAAATTATTATACTATATAGCTTCATAGGTGTTTACCAGGCTAACAACCACAAGGGCCTTTTTAAGCCTAGCCATGCATCCCAAATCTCTGACAAGTTCTGATACCCTTGATAAGTGTAAGCATGGGCCTGGGAGATGAACCATTTACAGGTTACCTGTTTACATTAGAGACATAGGTGCCAAACCAGGGATGAATTTCTGGTGTCCCATCCAATTGTCCAAGTTGCACTTTAATTGGGTTAGGGAGGAATAGTCTCTGGGATACATACCTACCTCTCCACCAGGTCCTATATATCACAGGCAAGGTTTAAGTCTTTAAAATGGGTAATTATTCTACTGTTTGCTTTGTGGATATGCAGGAGGTCTGTCAGAGTGAGGTCTGACAATGCCCTGAATGCCAGGCGTAGATCTCCCCTCAAAAGCCTGTAGGAGACAGAATACAGGGATAGGGCCTTGAGGCAGTCTGCATATGAAGCTATATGATGCATTTGTTTACATTTAACAGATATTTATTTGTAAATAGAGTGTTTTACCACAGCAATGTTATTATTAGGTATAAGGTATGATTCCTTTTAGTAATCAATGTACTATGATAAGAAAATAAGTACAATAGTTACCTTATTAGTTTGGGTTATTTAAATCTAAATTAGTTAATTATTTTTTAATAAACTATTCTGATATAATATATTCAAATAAATGAAGAATTACTATTATTGTTATATGAAATATGGAACTTTGAATTATATATGGCATAAATGTGTATTAATTAGTTATAAAGATTCACGTTTTAACTAGGTAATTATTTTGTTATAATTATTTAAATAGCTATAGTGTTTTATATGGTGTATTTGCTTTATTGCTAGGAGAAGTAAGGATTTTAATTACATAGGAATTATTTGTTGAATGTTAATAAAAAGTAATGTAAAGAAGATACGTACTGCATTCATAATATTTATGTACTTAAGTTCATTTATAGTATGTATCAAAACATTTTTTAGTTAAGAAAATTATATATGTTGGGCTTATATATTGTTGCAGACAGGCTTATTATATATTATTTCATTATGATATTTACATGTGGCCTCAAATCCTGATTTTATGTTTATGTTTAGTTAATAAGCATACAGTAATGGAAAGTTAACAGGACTTCTGTTTGGCTATATTTATAATTACAGTTAGTTACATATTTAGTGTTTTTTAAATATATACATTATAAATGTAAATATGATTATAAATTTATGGACATGTTCTTTAAGTCTATATGTTTAATGATGTTATAACTTTACTATTAAAAAGTAGATGCAATAGATTGTTTATAGATAGTTTAATGAGGTTGTTAGACAGTAGTTTGTATGATTGTTTCAACAAACTAGAAATATTTTATTCCATGATGGGGTGTATAATCATTAATGTTTTAGTATACTTAATATTTGTATCAGTGGTTTTGTCCATAATGAGATGTATCAATACTTTGCTCTTGCTAGATATATTAACTTTTTACATATTAAAATGTAATGTTTTCTTTATTACATTATAGATGTCATGTCACAAATGAATATCTTTGAATATTAATGGTTTAAATAATCCTTTAAAGGGAGGTAGTTTGTTTAAATACCTGAAGCTTCATAAAGCACATATTTTTACAGGAAACTTATTTGTTAGATAATGATATAAAGAGAGTGATCTCAAAGGAGTATTGGATTTTAGCTGGTTCTCATTTTTGATCTAAAAGGAGTGGCACTCTCATTGTATGGAAGAATACATATGTGATGCCTAAATGATGAATTTAAGAGATATTTATTAACTGATATTATCAAATTATTTAAATTATACTCACTATTCTTATAGCTATGGTACCTAAACTAATATTGATGAAGTTTTTGCCTCCAGAAACTTGTTTTTTGATATTGAAGATGTGTTAATAATTTCTTGTCCTTTATCAGACTATAATGCAAATTCTTTTAATCTTATATTAAAGATCTAATAATTTAACACATTGTAATAGACCCCCAGCATATATTGTTAAAAGCAAATGTTTTAGTGAGTGTTTTTTAAATGAGATAAATAATTTCTTGGAATTCAATAATAATGGTGAAGTTTCAGATGTTATTTTGTGGGACTTACTGAAAGCTTAGTTGAATGGTAACGTTACAAACTGGTATATATGTAAAAGGAAATAATGGGATAAAGAATTAAATGCTTTACAGTCTAAAATAGATAATCTAAGATCATCTATAAAGTCAAATGATAAGTTACTAAATTTAGAACTGCAAACGTTGATCTCAAAATATGTTGAAATTCTAAAGCATAAAGTATCCATTCATTTAGAAAAACTAAAATTATAAACTTATTCAATAAGTACTACAAGCTTATATAGGTTAGCTATTATATCAAAGAAAATAGATTAAATCATATTAAGGAAATTTTATATAAACCCGGTAATACTAATAAAATAGTGACAGACTTAAAAACATACTGGAGTGCTTTAGGAATCATTATGATCAGATAAGTAATAAGAATAGTAGTTTAAATGATAATATTTTAGTAGATACCTTTTTAAAAGAGAATATTCATTACAAGAAAACTAAAGAGAATTAATAGAATTCATAAGTCTTTTTTAAGGAAATAAAACATGAAATTAAAAAAAAAACTTCTTCTTTCAGCTTTTCCCAGTTAGGGGTCACCACAGCAGATCACCTATCTGCTTATGATTGGCAGTGGAGTTTTACATTCTCATGTTGCCAGACTGGCGCCCAACCTTCCACAGAAGGCACACACACACATGCACTCATGCCTAGGGTCAATTTAGAGTGTCCAATCCACCTAAAGCATGTCTTTGGGATAAAACCAGAGCACTTGGAGGAAACCCACGTGACCACAGGGAGGACATGCAGACTCCACACAAAAGGCACCCCAGCTGAGGATCGAACTGTAGAACCACTTGCTGTGAGGCAGTAACGCTAACCACTGCACCACCGTGGCCGCCCCAAAGATTAATAAAGCTCCAGGTTTAGATGGTATAATTCCAGAGTTTTACAAGCTATTATCTGATAATATAATAAATATTTTATTAAAACGTTTTGAAGAAATTAAATTTATTAACACTGTCCCCCCTGCTTGGAGATTTTCTCTTATTTCACCTATATTAAAATAAGATAAAGATCCAGCACTATGCTCGTATATCATCCTATTTCACTTTTAAATGTTGATTATAAGATGTTTAGGTCTATATTATCGAACAGAATGACTTTTATTTTGGCAAGAATAATAAATGGTGATCAAACTGGTTTTATATTAAATAGGCAAGTACAAGATAATATTATTAGACTTAATTACTTAATAGATTTGCGTAATAAAAACAAAAAACAACTTTCAATTATTAATCTAGATGTTAATAAAGCTTTTGATTCAATAAATTTGTTTTATTTTTTTGAACTTCTCAAAGACTAAATTTTCAACAGAATTTATAAATTTAATTACTAAGCTTAACAATAATTCTTATTCATTCATCAAAATAGGTTATTTTCTTTATATCTCATTTAAAATTTTAAAAAGGTATGAAGCAAGGATGTACTTTGCCACCTTTGTTATTTGCTTAAGTTACAGAACCCTTTGCAAACTATATTAGATCAAATGAAAATCTTAAAGGCTTTTCAAATAGATGGTACTTATGTCTCAAAAAATTCAGCTTTGTGCAGACGATATTTTACTCACGATTGGTAGTATAGTAACATTATTGATACATATAGTTCATTCCATGAAACATTTTGAAAAGATTTCAAGTTTGACCTTTAATTATCATAAAACCAACACCTTGTTAATCAATAAGAAAATAAGTAATTCAATTAAAACTACAGTAATTTTAAGTGGGATAATACACAAATTAAATATCTTGGAATTATAATAACATCAAATTGCAAGGATATAGCATTACTAAATTTTCAAAATATTATCAATACAATTACTCAATTAACTACTAATTGGAATAAATGCTTCTACACTATGGAAGATCATCTTTAATTAAGATGGTAAATCTTCCTAAAAAAGAACTTTTGTACTCACCGTGATGTTCCATCTGTTTGTCCATTTTCATTTATCCTCGACAAATGGGTTCTGTTCTAAACCTCAGAACTGGCTCAACCATTATTACAGCTTGCGAAAGCCAAAAACTATCAAGCTTATCCCTTACCCATAATGCTCCTTTCCTAGTTAACTCAGATCGAGTTTGGTGAAAGGCAGAATGAAAAACCCAAAAAAGCCTTCACAGACACCATATCTGGGACCCTGTAATAATAACAAAAATTGATATGTGTCCATTATTCATTCCACCAAAACTTCAAGGGCAGGGGGAAGGTGGGAGGGGAGTTGAGGATAAATGAAAATGGACAACACAGATGAAACATTATGGTGAATGCATAACTTCTTTATCTGATGTTGTCAATTTCCATTTTATCCTTAACAAATGAGACAGAATCCCCAGCTACCTTTGACCTTAGGAGGACTCAAGAAAGGATATTCCTGAGCACCATTGAAGCAAATGATGCTCTTCCCCTGGAGACCAGATCCAATTTGTAATAAGTAATAAAGGTAGCCCAAGTTGCTGCTTCTCAGATATCATCCATAGAAGCTTTAGATTGAAAAACTGCTGAAGTAGCTACACCTCTTGTAGAATGTGCCTTTATAGGCCTAGGCAATTTAATGTTCCTTTTATTATAGATAAAAGAAATATATTATTTGAGCCATCTGGCTAGCATCACTTTGCTTACTGGTTGGCCATGTCTTGTCAATGAAAATTACAGAAATAGTTAGTCGGATTTTCTTAAATTCTTACTTCTGTATAGATAAAAACATAATTGTCTGTGAACATCTAATAAATGTAAGCAGTATTCACCTTTGTTAATAGAAATGGGAAAAAATACTGGGAAAGCTAGTAATCTGATTGATATTGGTCTCTGACATCACTTTAGGCAAAAGAGAAGGGTTGGTTGTCAGTGAAACTCCATCTTTATGGAAAATCAGGTAAGAAGATCTGCATGATAAAGCTTGTATTTCTGAAATCCTTCTGGCAGAAGTTATTGCCACTAAAAATAGTTTTCCAAGATAAAAATGTCAGATGACATTCAGTCAGTGGTTCAAAAAGAGGTTGAACAATGGCTTGCAGAACTAAGTTGGGATCCCAAGGTGAAGTAGTGAATTCGTAAAGGGGTTTTAGCAAGAGTATTCCTTTTAAGAAGGCCTTGCAAAGTTGATGAGAAGCCATAGAGGATTCTTTTAAACCATTAGGGAAATTAGAAATAGTAGCTAATTGAATTTTTATAGAAGAATGGGAAGTGTCTGCTTTAAAAAGTGAAGCTAAAAATTGTAGGACTTTATTGATGGCTGCTGAAAACGGTCAATATTATCACAAGCCCAAAAGGTAAACCTTTTCCATTTAGTGCAGTAGAGTTTACAGGTAGCTGGCTTATGAGAGGCTAAGAATGTAAGATGTACTGGGGAGGAGAGCGAGAGAGGGATGAATGGCTATTAACGGAACTGGTGAAACCAAGCTGACAGCTTGAGGTTTACAACATGTGTATGGATTAATCCCTCTGGATGAGATAGAAGGTCTGGAGCTGGGTCCAGAATCCAAGGCTTTTAAATCAGATAAGGCCAAAGAAAGGTAAACCATATTTGCCAAGGCCAATAAGGTGCAATGAGGATTACTTTGCTCATCAACCTGATTGCTTTCTGTAAGAAGTTTGGGATTAGAGGAATGGGTGAAAGGCATACAGAACCAAATGTGGAGAACAGCATCTCTTGGTGACTCCTCCGGAGGGGGGGGGCAGGGCAAAGTAGTTGCTGCACTTGTTGTTTAGGGGAAAGGCAAACAGGTCACAGCAAGGCTGGTCCCATTGATGGAAAAAACCTTTCCATCACTTTTGGATGGAGAGACCACTTGTGAGGCAAGAGAATACACCTGCTTAGTTTGTTCACTATCACACTGGAACTCCCAGGAATGTGCATTGCTACCAGAAAGCAGTTGGAAGAGATCACCCACTTCCACCCTCTGACAGCTTCTCTACAAAGGGGATAGGATTTGGTTCCAACCTGTTTGTTAATGTACCAAACCACTGACATATTGTCCATTTGAATTGCAATTGTTCCTAAAGGAAGAGCAGTCTGAAAGGCTTGCAACACTAAAATGACTGCCCTTAGCTACACTACATTGATATGCAAATTGGCCTCTGTGGGGGAACCAAGTGCCTTGGACAGTCTTGCCCAGATAATGCCCCCCACCCCATCTGGGAGGCATCCGTGGTCACTATGGCTTGGGGTTCTGATGGGACAAAAATGGCCTAGAAGAATGTCTTCAGAATGTATCTACCAAGCTAAATCTTTTCTGCAAAGATTTGTGATCAAAATCAGGTCTGACATGGGTTGGTGTAACATTGACCATTGTGATGTTAGCAACCATTATAGCATTCTCATGTGGTATCTTGCTAAGGGAACTAGGGTTATAGCTACAGCCATGGAGCCCAGTGCTTGAAGGTTACTTTTCTGTTGCTGATTAGCTTCTGTATTTGAACTCTGATTTTCTGTAATCTCACAGGGGGAAGAAAATGTATGGAAGTTTGACTATTTAGAAGGGTTCCTATGAAATCTAAATTCGGATTTGGGGTCAGTTTTGATTTTTTGTAATTTATAACTATTCCCAGATTAGAGCAAATGTGGAGTATGTGGTCTCTTGCTTCTATCAATTGATGCCTGGTCAGAGGGTTAATGAGTAAATTGTCTAGATATGAATACACTCAGAATCCCTACAGTCTCAAGTGAGCTGCTACTACTGCCATTTACTTGGTGAACACACTGGGGACCGTGGTGAGACTAAAGGGCAGAACTATGAACTGAAAGTGATTGGCTCCCATCTGGAAGTGGAGGAATCTTCTGGCTCATTTGTCCATCTTTATATGGTAATATGTATCCTGAAAATCTACTGAGCACATCCAGTCATCTTTTTCCAAAAATGGAAGAAGGGCCTGTACCATGACCATCTGGAATTTTGTTTGACAAATTGATTTGTTCAGTACAATTAAATCCAAAATTGGTCTCCAGTCCCTTGTCTTTTATGGCACTAATAAGAATTTTGAGTAAATAACGGACTCTCTCTCTGGTTTGGTAGGACTCCTTGGATGTCTCTTTTTTCCAGCTGTTTTTGGATTTCTAGGATTGCTTGTTTCCTCTGACTGGGTGGAATGTTAGGGATTTTCTTGCATACAGGAAGAGGAAGGAAAAAGGGAATTGCATAGCCTCTGGATATCATCCTCTCACCCAAACATCTGATGTTATTTGTAGTCAGGCATTTTGGTGCAGGGATAAGTGTCCCCTGACTGCCTCCAGAGAAAGACAATTGGGCCTCCTTTCAGGAGCACTGGTAGTATTACCTCTGCTAAGTGGCTGGCATCTTCCACTAAAGTTCCCCCCATGCCCCTGGGGGAACTACCTCCATGTGTGTCCTGAAAAGGTCCTTGGGACTTTTTGAACCACATTTTCCACTGCTACTCTGATTTCTAGAGAAAGGTCTTTCAGGAGTGTAAAAACATATGCCCACCACAGAAAGGGTCTTTCCATCTTTCTCACACCTGAATAAAGTTTCTCTAACATTTGGACTAAACAGGGATGATCTGTCAAAGGGTGCATTGACAAATGAAGACTTAAATGACTCGGCAAAGTCACATAGGTGCATCCAGGCATGTCTCCTAATGGCAATGCCTGAATCCAATGCTCTGATGGTCCCTTCAGCTGTATGATCAATAAGCCTCATGACAAATTTGACACAGACTCCAGGGTAACAAACTGGGAAGCCACCTTTTCTTGGATGTCCTCAGAAATATTTCCTGAAAGAGTATCCGATAACTCCTTGACAGACCTCTCAACTACACTGAATTACTCGGTTTTTACCAAGTTTTGGGGTCCAAATGAAGAGGTGCCACGATTCCCAAGTGGCACCCTTTCATTTCCAATTTTTTCTTAAATTTTTTAAATATCGCGCTGTCGGAGCTGATGTCATCATGTGCGTGATGATGTCAGCTCATCAGGGCTACCAGCCAGTCGGAATTGAGCTCATATTGTCATTTCTGGCTGGTCTGGCTGCAAATGCGAGTGGGGAAATCTCAATCGCTTTGGCCGTTTGAATTTACAAACATTTGCTCGCTCGTTTTGGAGTTACACATGCACAGCACCCCAGGAATTAACAGCAACTCGCTCTATTAGAAAGCCATTCATTTTTGGATTTACATGCACAGCACTCCAGGAATTAACAGCAACTCGTTCATTTTTGGATTTACAAATCATGCACAAAAGCAGAGTTTGGACACTCACTCATTCTGGATTTCACCCAGCAGCCAGGTTTGGATTTACTGAAGCAGAGTGTGTCGCTCATTCTGGAGTTACAAATGCAGTTCATTTCAACCAGGTTTAGATTTAAGGTGTGTGTGTGTGTGTGTGTGTGTGTGTGTGTGTGTGTGTGTGTGTGTGTGTGTGTGTGTGTGTGTGTGTCTAAGTGTCTCCCCTTTGAGTTATTTTGCAAGTGTTTTCTATTCACGGCATGGCGAATAAATTTATAGACTCTCAGATCATTAGAGTTATAACAAGGGACATCTCCAAAAAACAGCCTATGTTCCAAATGTTGGATATGTTGAATGTGGTATTGACTGATATCAGACAGCTACAAGGATTGATATCCAGAATACAGGACTGTAATAGCACTATTACAGCTGACTTGAGCTAATTGCATGCAGACTTGCAGGATGAAAGTGGGGTGACTGGTAAACCATCACAAAGGGATAAATAATTTGCAGGACAAAGTATATCATCATTTTCAATCCCCTTTGCAGGACAAAGTAGATAATCTTAAAAACCATGAGAGTTGTGTCAGCAATAGATTTTCAGGAATATCTCAGACAATAGAAGAGCGAGACCTCCTGTCTTATTTTTACAATATTTTTTCCAGCTATCAGTGTCCCTACAGAGATGGACAGGGAATTGAATAGGATGCATCATGCTGGGAGAAGAGAATGGAATCCATGGTATCCCAGACTGGAAATAATTAAATTGCAGTTGTTTGAAATTAAGGAATGGGTGCATAACAGCACTTTTCTCTTGAATTCTGCTGGAGTTTGTGGCTATACATTTTATCCTTATCAAAACTATTGTTAGGCTATGTTTTGGAAGTGATCTGAATTTGTCAGTGTTAGAAGATAGTTGAAGAATAGCGGTCATGTTTCATATTTAAAACTTTCTGTCTCACTTGATCATGATAGCTGAGGACAAAGGATATGTTTTACATTTTCTACAGTGGCTCATATCTTTTTGGCAGATGGATAGCCCAATAATATCAGCTTTGTCCAGGTTTTTTGAGCTAAGAGGTTGAGAGCTATGATGAGAAGTGAGAACTGAATTCACTAAATGATAGTCATTAAGTTTCAGTCTTCCTACTTTTTAGGAAACTTCTGATTTGGCATAGTGGTATGTTGCTCTGACTGTAGTGTATAGGGTCCTGGGTTCAAGACTTGCCAGTGAAATGCATTGTGGTAACACAACATTTTATTCTAGCAACTTTCCAAAATTATACAAGCAATGGTTAAAATGTGTCCATGGTAAGTCTCTAGCCACCACCACTTGTGAGCTTTGTCCATATTTTTTGTTCTAAGAGTTGAGAGCTATGGTGAGAAGTGAGAACTGAAGTCACAAAATGATAGCCATTAAGTTTCAGTCTTCTTATTTTTTTAGGAAACTGTTGATTTGGCATAGTGGTATGTTGCTCTGAATGTAATGCATAGGGTCCAGAGTTGAAGACTTGCCAGTGGCATGCATGGTGGTAACAAAATTTTATTCTAGCAACTTTCCAAAATTATACAAGTAATGTTTAAAATGTGTCCCTGGCTTTTGACCTTTTGCTCCCCCCCCCAAAAAAAAAAAACTGAACTTGACAATAAGTGCAAGAAACTTTGCAAGATGCCTGTGACTTACACTACTGTCATTCTATTTATAGTGTGGGTGTGGACGTAGACTTTTATGATGGAAATGTTCTGAATTGGGCAGTTTTGTCATTATTGGTTCATGCATTTTGTTTCATTGCCTACAGTACAGCCTACTGGAAAAATGTTCAAACAATAAATTTAAAATGCACTCTAACAAGTGTGTTATATTATATAAGGAATATAACTTAATAAAGTCAGGAAGGTGTATCAAAGAAAAGAATACATATATGTTTCTTGTTTCGTGTGCAAGGGGCCAATGATTTGAAAATGGCCCAAAGGTAATCCTTATCCACCACTGGCCAGATGCATTTTCTTTGGATGTGGTGTGGGTTTCAATGCTATTTCAATGAATGTGAGTTTCAAGGGCAGAGAAGTTTTAATGCCAAGTCTATTTTCATTGAGACAGTATTGCTTTGTTTAGCAGATGTCAAAATAAAATCCAAATAATCATTGTAGAAGTAAAGCAGTATGCACACATTAGTGTTTATGGTAAATGGGGAGAAATCACCAAGTAATGGGACATTGGAATGGCTGCAGGGGGTTAGTGGTGCCATATTTTGGTTGTCTATTCTTCAGTTTGCATTTGAAAGTTGATATCCCACAATTCCATTGGACTGGGTGGGGTTACGTAATTATGTATGCAAATTAGATGTTAATGAGCATACAGATTTGTATCTATTTTTCATGGGCCTTGTCCAGATTTTTGATGTTTCCAGGTTGAGAGGTATTCTCCTTGACCAGATCTCTCTGAAGTCTGGTGAAGTGTGCCAAGAAATTCAAGGACCTTAAGGCAAAGGTCAATGATGCATAGACCCATTTGCCAAACCTATCCATTGTCCGAGACTCTCTGTTGGGTGGATGCATAGAGGAACTCTCTTTAGTCAGTTCCTTCTTTGCAGCTGCTGTCATGACCATGGCATCAACTGCTAACTCTTTAGTCCAGTACTCCTTGTCTTCAGGGGTGGACAGAGTTTTGTCAGGTCTCCTGGGGATATGTTCAGTAGTATAAGGGGCCTTTTACACCCACTGAGAGATCAACTAAATGAGCTTGTCAGTAGGAGGAGTCACCCAAAAGGTAGAGGGTCGAGTGCCAAAGGCCTACAGGTACACTGACTCCTTGGAAGAGGAATTTTGGGACTACCAGCCAACCCTCTGTTTCAAAATTTCTAGGATGTCTCCAAAGGAGACATCATCAGGGTTGACTCTGGGGATCCCTTACCTTCATCAAAGTTGGTGTCTTTGGTGATCGATTGATTCCTCTGAGAATCCAAGTGATTCCTTTTGCACTTTTTCTTCTTAGGGACCTCATCAGTGAGGTGATCTGAGGAAGTACCAGAAGAGAAAAGAATTATTATCTGAGACTCCTTTGGTCTTGGCACTCACTGACCCAGTTGGAGTGCACTCTGAATATCTGAGTGTGAGGAGGAAAGGGGCACTAACTCCAAAATGGATGGGGTTGACTGTCTGACTGTGGCAGTTAGGGCTATCTCCATTGCCTCGAAAGCTGGACCCCCTGAAGAGAGAATGGGAAAGACTCCCTTGGGACCATGGTCACTCTCCTCTCTGAAGAGACAGCTCCCAAGACTGAAGCTAGAGCCAAGTTGATCCATGCTGAAGCCCCAAGGTGCAGAGATGGCTCCAAAAAATCGGTGTCCACTCACGACCCCCACAGCTGGCAGGACAGACTCAGCCCAGAGAGATTTCCAAATTTAAAAGGACCAAAGTCATCCAAGGGATATCTCCATAACCAATGCAGTCAGTGCCAGGCAGCCTGGAGCCAAGAACTCTAATTCTTCAGATGAAGTCAGAGAAGGAAAACCCAGAGGGGTAAGGGAAGAATCACCTCTCAAACCTGAGGGGGCTGGGGCCGAAGAGATACCTGACAATCCTTTCACCCAGAGTATCTTATTCACCAGCTTTCCACATCATCTTCAGTTAAACTCTTGGTGGAAAGATAGAAAGGGTGGAGGGTGATTTTGGCCTTTCCAGAAAAAGAGAAGGCAGCCTTCCTGCAATGGGTTCAATAGAAGGTGAATATGATGTTCTCAGAAGATCCATAATGGATGGCTCATCAATTTACTTTACTCAGTGTCTAAATAGTTGATAACACAAGAAATGTCTACGCTGAAGGTTTTTCTGCTCCTGCATAGAAACACTGCATGCTGATGGAGTGGAAGGCATCAAAAGGCTTTTCTTTTTTGGTTTCTCCAAGAGGAAGATGAAGATGAGGAAAAAGGAGAAGACACGTTAATATTATTCTTGGCTTTGTCAGCACTGGATGAGGCCTCAGTAAAGGCTAATGAAAGCATAAACTTCAAAATAAGTTTGTTATGTCTTTCCACTAGTGCCCTGTGACTGAAACTGTGACATATAGAGGATTCTTCTTGAAAGCAAACATAACGAATGTGCGTCGGACATAAACATTTTGTGCCCACATTTCTGGCACCTTTTAAATCCAGAAACTTTAGATTTATCTGCCATAATGAAAATGTTTGTAAATAATTGGCAACAACAAACCAGCTATGCAAACCACACACACACACACACACACACACACACACACATACACACACACACACACACACACACACATACACACACACACACACACACACACACACACACACACACACACACACACACACACGCACACATTCACACAGGCAGAAAAGTTTCAGAAACAATGTCACTCGCTGAAGAAAAATATATATATAATTTTTTTTTTTTTGTAATAGGAGGAAAGCAGCAGGACGAAAAACTATCATAAATGATAGCCAGGCACAGAGGTATATGGGAGAAAGAAAGAAAACTATCAACGATGATAGTCTAGAATATACCAAGGTGTATGGAAAGAGAGGTGAGGAAAATATAAAATTGCTATAAAGAAGTGGGTGGTTTAACAACTAAAGGTTGAGAAGAAAAAATAAAAACTCTTGCAAAATTTTTAATAAATCAAAAAAGTTACACATAGCTTGAAACCAATGGCGAACACATCTGTCATGAAAAAAGGCAAATGAAAATGTTACATGTAGCTTGAGAGCAATGGCGAATACATATGTCATGAAAATTGGAAAATGAGATCTGAGGTAACTAGGAGAAGAGCATTGTGGGTAACGGTTAAGCTTGAGAGTTTTTGGCTTTTGCGAGCTGTAGAAATGGCTGAGTCAATTCCCAGGCTTGGAACAGAACACATTTGTCGAGATTATAATGAAAACTGAAAACATCAGATATCTTGTTTTATATTCAGTCACTAATTTTAGTTCCTTCCAAAACATTCTTAAAGAAAATAAACAGTATATTCTTCTTTAATTTCTTTGTAATCCAAATAAACCAAGGATATCCTTTGAATGGCATATAAAAAGTTGGGAAGACGGAGGTGTTGGTTTTCCAAATTCAGTCATCATTAAAATAGTAGCTCAGTGGCTTAATTCATCATATGAGTCCAAATGGAAGTCTATTCTTGAAAGGATTTTTCTTATATTGTAGAAACTCATACACGGATTGTGTTTAATAAATTTTATTGGGTTTTAAAAGATTTTTGTATAACATTCCTTATGTTAATAACATTAGTTCTTCTTTTAACAAGTTTATGTATTCTAATTGCATGGTTAAAAATTTTATGTTTTTGGTATTTCCTATGGCATATAGAAATAAATGCTTATCAACACATAATTTTAATAAAACATTAGCTTTCAAAACTAGTAACATAATATTTTGGCATCAGTTCCTAGTTGGTAATACAATAGATTCAGCAAATTATCTCCTTGGTAGATATAGTTTAGAAATTAATAACTGGTTATTTTTAGAAATTTATAAGGAATTTTAAAGTGATAAAATAAATATATTAAATATATTATATGGTTCATATATGAACTCAATACCTAAAATTTTAGACATATTAACAGTAATTTAATAAGTAATATATTTATCTAAGATATCTCAAATTCTTCGAGCAGATTTTGCATTTTCTATTTTGACATTTTGGAATTATTCTACAAAATTTAATAATAAAATTTTCTCTGAAGAAAATAAAAAAAATATTAAAATAATATTAAAATCTGCAGAGAAGTATACGTCTTCATTCTACAGGGCACTTTTTACTTGGAAATATTTGATAGGGCTAATATTATTCCACACAAAGTTGCTTTAATGTATAACTCAATAAATACTAATTGCTGGAGATGTGGTATAGTCTTAGATGCAGGTTAGGTACATATGGTGCTAGAATGTAAGATATTCCCCCAGATTTACTAATCTTCCATGCAGGACTAATCTAGTCCTGCACAGAAGCAGCAGTTTAAGAGGAGGATGGCAGCGCGCCATGCATATTAATGAAGGTGCACTGCCTGAGCTCCAAATCCTACATGGAGCGTGGGCGAGAGCAGGGGACGTATCTTAGAGCAGAGCTCTCAGAATAAACACCCCTGCAAAGTAGAACAGAAGAAAGTGTAAATAAATGAGCAAGATGGCTCATAGGTGTCCGCATATCCCCACCAACAATCCCCATGTGTTCAAGAGCAATAGTACATTGAAATAAAATGAAGAAATCCTTTTATTTTTTTTTTAAACCCTGAGTACAGCTAACCATAGGTGGATGGATTTGCCCATCGCTTAGCTACGGTTAAAGTAGCTGAAAAGGCTGAACAGGATAACAAGGAATATATATGCAAATAAAACAGCACAGCAAAAGTGTAGTGGTGAGAGCATCCGCCTAAAGAACAGGCATTCCCAGTTTAAGTCCCACTGCAGCACATACCATTTTCCATGTGAAATCTGTATATGAACATATTTTTACATCTTTTTGCTCTAAAGACATGCTTCTGGAGCGTTTCTCCCTGGGCCTCTGCTGAAAACAAGATCTGTGGAACCTAGTCGGACTTTCCCGGTCAACAAATGTTAAATAAATAAATAACCTACATAATAACATTTAAATGTGAACTGGAGTACTGCATTAAATCCACATGTGAAGAGTCAGTGTCATAATGAATAAGGCGATAGTAAGCAAGTGTAAGCACAGATAAGCAGTAGTAAGCATATATAAGCACTAGTAAGCGTGTTTAAGTGTGTTTGCATGGGGGCAAGCATCGCCTACACAGATTAAGCAAAGTAGAAGCTAACTGAGTGTAAGAAACTGTAACCGGAGGTTAGCAGTGATTAACGTCACTCAAACCCATGCAAACCCACTTACAACTGCTTTAAAGTGCTTTAAAGTGCCTAAATCACTCTGTACCCAACAGCCATGTTCTGCTCAGCAACAAAATAAACTGCCTCTGCAAGGTTAGAACTCAGGACCCTGTACATTAAAGTCGCAGCAGTTAACCACTAAGCCATCATTGCAGTAGATACGAGTGAGGTATCAGCAAACTAATCCTCACCACAGGAAAATCAAACCAAACGTGAACTGAATCTATGTACAGTGTGAAGTGGTATAACCAGCTACATAACATAAAAATGTGAACTGGAGTACTGCAGTAAGCATAGATGTGAGGTGTTATTGTAGTAAAGTGTAGAAGTAGTAGAAGTGTAGAATCATGAATACCAGACACATATAGAACCTATAATGAAGAATAAATCACTGCCAAATGGCAAATATAGTGCTAATTAACGATTAAGCAATGCTAACCGCTGCACATCTCAAGTTAGTAAGTGCAAGCAATGTGTAGGGGAGCCATTTCAATCTGCCTAGTGGTATACCTCTTTAAGCAGTGCCAACCTTATGTAAGCAGGTGTGCCCATAGCTTAGCCTTTTCAAAACTGGCCAACCATGGGAAATTGGCCATATTTATACCCCACAGGTGGGAATACTCCTCATAACTGGTTGTAGCTTCCTACTGCAGGCAGAATGGCTGGTGTGGGTGAAGGCACTCGATTTAGAGCCCAGTGCTGGGGCATCCAGGAGTCAAAGATCATGGTATGGCTCCTGGTAAAACACCATGAGCAGAGACTACTGCAGGGCCAGTACCAGGGCTTGCAGTAGAAAACGGAGGCCTGGGACAGTCCCACCTGTGACCTCACCAGTGCCACAGGTATCCCCCGGACTAGTGAGCAGGTCAGTCACCACCATGCTGCCCTGAAGCGGTGGAGGGTGAATGTACTGGAACAGTGGATCCAGGAGTCCTGGCAGATTCCCAATGCCCCATGTACTGAGTAAGTACTCATTCTACCAAGTAGTAAATAATTGCCTAGCTTGTGTATACTATGGATAGGTATGGCTAAATATCACTGTATTTCTCTGACAGCTGCAGATCAGCGGGCTGCGAACCAGCAAGCCCATGATGCTAGGCTGTAAAGGCTGTGTCGCGAAGCAGGTTAGTAATTAGTCTGCATGTACTGTCATAAGAAATAAATATAAGAGCCTTAGAAAGTGTTGTACCAGTAGAAATAAATGTGTAATAGTCTGTGAATAAAGGTATAACCCCTGGAGTGCTTTTGTTTACTCTTCTCTCATATGTTGGCGATCTGTTCCATGCTATAAATAGCACTGTTGTATCTTAAGCAGTGTCACCCACACCGTGGTATGCAGATAAAATGTGTATGAAGTCCTGCATAACAATGTTGCAAGTGCCAAGAGGTCAGTCATATTGTACAAGTTAGGTAGACTTAGATAGTGAACAGTTGAAAGTTTCACATTAATTCCCTGATAGCGCAGTGTACTGTGATGTTAGCTATAATTTTTGTCACACACAGCAGGGGTTTGAATCCTGGGAGTGCTATTAAGTTGTATGCATAATCATACCCTACAACTGTACAGATTTTGTTACAATGTTCAGATAGAAAGCTGTATGCATAATTACACCCAACAACTGTACAGAATTTGCTAGAATGTTCAAATTGAAAGTTGTATGCATATTCATACCCCACAACTGTTCCAATCTGTCCAGCATGTCCAGATAAATGGCCCATATCACCAGCCTGGTACCCTGTTCGCCTGAAAATTCAGTGTGATGATCCAAGAAATGTAGGCAGCTGTCAATCACATATAACTGATAGTTAAACGTGTACATAGTCAGAGAATGGATATGAAAACAAACCTGCCATTCTATCACCTCACCCAAAGTGTATGACAGCAATTCTCAACATATTTTGCATTAACACCTGCAGCCTGTCATGCCTGTATGTAAGACAGAGGTCACATATATAATAATCTATAAACATACCAGTGCACAATATAAGGCCATTGGGTAGTGTAATAATACATGTAAGGTAAAGATCACTGCAGTGACTAAGAATGTTGTGAAAACTACAAGGGTATATTAGTTGTTAATTGAACTCTCTCTCTCACCCCTACCATATGTGCAAAATAACCTAATGACACTCCTCAACTGGTATGCGTACACTCCAAATTTTTGTTGGGACATATGTCCTAATGGTTTAAAAATATTCACATTTGTTTCTATGCATGTGCCATGTTAAAATATGCCCATATTGGTGGCCTGTTGCCATCAATGAAACCTGCATGCTCCTGTAATGGCCAGTGTTGTTCCATATACGCATGTGTTCTGTTTGCTCTGCAATTGTGCTAAATCTGGTGTTCTGGGTTAATGGGACTACCTATGCATGCTGTTATAACTAATCCTGAATGCTGTTGACTGTTACTAACCCATATCTGTCATTAACCTGCAACAACACAGCTCGTATGGGAAGGCGGTCCCAGCAGACCCACCTGTCCCACCTCAGCTGGCCATGGCACCGAGCACCAGCACATCTGGGGCCCAACCTGGGACCTCCTCCTTTGTGGACCCTGCTCCACCTTCAGGTGGAACCGCTGCAGGGGATGGGGCTCGCCCCCCTTGGAGCGGACGCAGAGGGGAACCTGCACCCGTCAACAGGTCCGGGCCGTGGTGCATAGGGAGCTCAATCTGGAGTATCGAGAGCAGCTATACCAGCTTGAGGGGCCGAGTGGCACTATTAGAGGGTGAGCCTGCCCCTCCTACACAGCCCCCAGCACAGCCACCTTTGGGGCCATGAAGGTGCAGTGGTGACTGCCCATGGGTGGGGACCTCAGTCCCACTGTTTCCAGTTGGGGGCTCATGAACTTGCAACTTCCAAACACCCCTCCCCGTCCAAGGTGTTTACCCCCCACCTGTGTCATATACCAGCCCTGTATGCATCTTGTGTGTCTTGTCTGTTAACCTACCCAACCTACCTCCCAAAATATACCTACTACCCCTCACCAACATCCCACTCTCACCTGAAAAAAAGGGCAATCTGTTCCCACAAAAAAATCTCGCCAGATACATAGCTGTCCATTCTGCACACGTGTCCACTGGATACATGTAATCTGGTCTAATTGGCATCACAATGAATATATGTTGTCCTCACCCCTCTCCCAGGGGTTTGATGGGCCAAATGTACCTGCAAATTTAGTGTATATGCACAGCTGTTGCTGTAGAAGAAATGGGCAGCTATGGATCTTTTCTATACCCTTCCTGCACAATGCCTAGCTATTTTCCCTACTGTCTTTCCCTCTTTGTGCCCTGTTTTTTACCAGTTTCCTATCAACCCCTTTTTCTTTTCTTTTAAAGGAATTAGCGTGGGGGTAAGCAGCAGTAAGCAGCTTTAAGCAGCAGTAAGCGGGTTTGCATGGGTTTGCACAGGGGTAAGCTATGCCTACACAGGTTGAGAAATTCCGAAGCTAACTGACTGTAAGAAATCATAAGCGGAGGTTGGCAGTGCTTACCGGTGCGCAAACTCACGCAAACCCACTTGCAACTTCTTAAAAGTGCCTTACTCACTCTGTATCCAATGTACCTTGTTCTGCCCAGCTACAAAATAAACTGCCTCTCCAAGGGTCAAACCCAGGACCCTGCACTCCATACACAAAGTGATTTACCACTAAACCATGACAGATATGCAAAACCTGATGTTTTCACAAACATATCGAGCACAATCAGTCAATAGTACAGGAAATGTATTAATATCATACCACACAACCTGTTAATGCAAGATGTCTGGGCAAAGTATGCCACACTGTGGGTACAAATAGGGATATATGTCAACTAATGCTCTAATACACTGAAAATGTTGCTAGTTACACAGTTATATGTATTAGACCATATATGTAGAAGGAAATGAAGTCTGAAACACAAAAGTGATGGCAGTAGTTACTGACTTCAATGCTGTGATCATCCATGACAATTGCCAAGAGAATGAGGAACAGGCCAAAATATGAGCCGAACATGCATGGACATATGGACAGATATATATCTGTAAATGTAGATAGATAGACAGCCATATTTAGATATATATATTTATGTATGACTCACAAATAATCATATAACATCAACTGTATATAGATACATACATATGTTCATATGTGTGTGTGTGTGTGTGTGTGTGTATATATATATATATATATATATATATATATATATATATATATATATAGCCATATGAGATATATATAGGTACATACACATATACACAGACAAAAGGTATCAGTAGCCAGCCATACATATGTAGAAGTGGAGTGGAAGTACTGGGTGCAAAGTATATCCCTCATCCACAAGCCCTTTAACTGCCACCTGTGAAATGTGTAGTGTGGCAACCATTCCCACAAATGCGAATACTGACATTAAACGGTTTACTATTGAAATGTCGAACGGCACTACATTGACTGTACTATAGTTGAACACAGAAGTTTGAAAATAGTAATGTCGATGACAAAAAAACAATCTAGGACTGTGTTTTAACATGGGTCGAGGTAGGGGAGATATTTGTAGTTCTGAATAATACTGAACACTACCTCGACCCATGTTAAAACCATTCCTAGATTGTTTTTTTGACGTCGACATTACTATTTTCGAACTTCCGTGTTCGACTATAGTACAGTCGACGTAGTGCCATTCGACATTTTAATAGTAAACCCATTAAACATATACCCACCCACAATTCAAAGGACATGACACAACACACAGGTATGCATACACAGATAACCTTTATTTGTGTACTATACAATAATGTATGCCAGTACTTACACCAAATAAGGTTTGAAATATGTAATCAGTGATGAATGCAAGGCCCACATAAAACAGGCCAAAGCTTTAGATAGTACAACAGTAGAAGCAGGATTTCCCTTCAAGATACATAACAATCAATAGTTACAGATGCAGTTCAGCAGCCTACAATTACACCCTGTAGTCAAGCCCTAGGATGAAACGTAGTCACAGTATCTTGTACATAACATTGCTTAACCTAATATCTCACTATCACACTGAATGACCTTCATCTTAACAGTTATATCCCTGAAAAGGTGTCATAGCCTAGGTTAATGGCATTGAACCCCCCCATAAAAGGCTGTACAAGGGCAAGAAACACTGTGTATCACACACTTACCACTGGAATGTACAAGGGCACATATGTGCTCTCCAGCTGTTGCCCCCGTATATATGGACTTGGCCCAACAGTTGGCGTGGGAGGCCATTGAGCCCCCATATGGGAACAAAGGTAACATGGTGCCCACCCTTGGACAGTCACGACAGCATCTACATGATCATAAAGGTGCCTGGGTTGTGTGCAGAGCAGGAGGAACATTCATGTCGAATCTTGTGTATGTGTACTGCATGCCTCCAGGTGATGTAGCACATAACCCATGTCTCTGTGGAGCTCCCTTTGCATAAGACCCTGGACCTAACTAGGTGACAGACATATGTCTGTGTGCGCTCCATGGGGGGGACACCATCCCCTGAGGTGGTTCCACATGAAAGTAGTGCCAGAACAGTAGATAATGAGGTTCCATGGTGGGTCACGGATGTGATGTGGACTGGTAACATGTGCACATTAGGTGGGCGTGGTGTTCCTGCTGGCAAATAACCCCTCCACATGCTGTTGTGTAACTGTCATGGAACATATGTGGGTTGTAATAGTCCACACAATCCCAGAACATGTCCAACAGCATGCATAGATATCCCCAATAACACAGAATGGCAGCAATCACATAGCAAGCATTCCACATGCATATGTGGAAACATAGTGGCAGTGACAATGGCATGCATGTGAAATACTCTGTAACAGCCCAGCAACTCTAGTGTCCCCACAGGGATCATGTCTATAAACACATAGCAGAAAGTGTTGTACAATACAATATATGTCCCAATGGTACATATACCAGAGACATACCACTTGCATTGTGTGAACATTATGTTGGAGCTGATATGGTGGCAGGAGACTGATATGTGTATTGTATTATAAATCCAAGGCACTGGGAGTACTTCTCAAATAAGGTAGCCACACCAACTGGTTCCAAGAAAGGCTGTACAGTATCTGATGAAGTTCTGTCTTGTTACTTGCTAATAAAGGAATGAAAGCGCTCATATAGCCTTTCTTGGAACCAGTTGGTGTGGCTACCTTATTTGAGAAGTACTCCTAGTGCCTTGGATTTATGGTGTTTTGGACATTCATTTAGCTTTGGTTTTGTGTATTGTATTATGGTAAACGTGCCATATGAGTTGCTCAGACATATGTCCATAATTATGTCTTTCAGGGAGTATGGCGCACCTGAGGAATCCCTCCTACAGTGCCGCTGAGGATGACATAATACTCACCAGCATCATCCAGAACTACCAGCTGCTGTTCTCACACACAAGCCAGGACCAGCATGAGCGAACAGCCATGTGTAACGATGTGGTCCGCAGCGTGAATGAGGTGGGGATACACAGCCGTACATATGAGCAGGTCCACCATTATTGTAGTGACCTGCTTCACCATGTACGTCATCATGCCGCTGCCATGCGGGGTGTGACCACCTTGCAACGGGGGGCCATAACATCCATCCCCCCTCACCAGAGTGGAGTAGCTGCTCATGAGCCTGGTAGCACCTGCCTGCCCACAAGAGCTACAGATATATACAGTCATGGAGGTGGGTGCTACACACCCACCAGACATAGAGCATGCAGGTAAGGTTCCAGGGCATATCAGTAGACCACTGTTGTGTATGCATTTGTACAGGTAGATCATGCATATGTGAGATGTGGAGTCTGTTGCTGTGTAGTACTGATAAGCAGTAATGCATAATCTGTAGTACTGTGGACGTCAGCTGTTGTTTTACTCTAATATTGCAGCCACCCTGTAGCAATGGCACAGCTGTGGCCACTGACATCAACTCTATCTCATCTCAATGTAGGTACCTCTGGGATACCAGCAAGGCAGCGGCCTGATCCCGGTGAGTATGGTTTAAGGTTATGCTTGGCAATTCACTGTGCATGTCATAGCTAAGGTATAGGCCATGTACGCATCTAACACACCTACCCATAATGCATGCTGTACATGTTCACTGACAGAGCACACACCTCACTAATGGGATTACTGGCCTCAAACACATGCAATACACAGACCATCTCAGACAACTGTGGCTACACTCCAGTGCACATTGCCCAGGCACAGCTGACATCTGCCTAACATACACAGCTATGTCATGCAGAGAGCAGTTGAACATGCTACACATAAAGACATCCCACTCCCTCTGCAAACACATGCTCCAGGGTCCTAAACCTCATCAACACATTACACAGAACATACTGGAGGGGTAGGGCCCTGTCCTGGGTAATCCCCACACTCTGGAATGGACTACCCATTCATGTCAGGCAATGCTACTCATTGGCCCTCTTTACAAGAACACTTGACAACTGGATGGGAAATGGAGAGTTCACCCTAGGTAGTACATCTGTGCCACAGCCTGACAGGGGCACAGGGGAATAACATTAGTGGGTGGTGCAAGGCTGAGAATCCCTTTGGCTAGGCTTATGTAGGCCCCAGAACAATACTCCAGTACTCACCTATGAATCTATGTGTACCACGGGCAACATCAGCTAGGGCTCAATAATGGTCAATAATGGTCTCTACACTCACCACAGGTACAGTACATTGTGTCTGTGGTCGGTCTAATGGTAGTCTATCACTCATACATGCACTACTGATGATGACATCTGTGAATACACATCAGGCATTCACTAAACACGTGTCCACATGTAATCCAGAAACACACAGAGGCTGTGAGCAGCAGCAGAACCACAACTGACACACAGATACACATCCTGCAATGGTGTGTACACCTGTGAGGTATGGTGCACAGTACATGCCATTGTGCTGAGCAGATGCACAGCAATGCTATGGAAATGGGTGCAGTGTGTTCCAGGGGGAGGGCTATCACCTACTAACAGAAGCCATGCATCACAGCCATGTATAATGTTGGTAACAAGGATTGACTACATTTGCACTGCATGCTGTTGAGCACCACATGTCCTGCATGCTGACATGTGTGTAATTACAGGTTTGTGTGTGATACTGTACTGCACAATCATCTGCTATTGTGTGTGTTATGGGGGTAATGGAGCTGTCTGTAGGTGCTGTCTGGTGGAGTGTATGGGTTGCAATGTTTGTTGATTGCATGTGTATATGTCTGTGTGTGTGGCCATGTCTGCACACTTGTGTGTGTGTGTGTGTGTGTGTGTGTGTGTGTGTGTGTGTGTGTGTGTGTGTGTGTGTGTGTGGGTGTACTGTTTAGCAATGATGTACAGGTCTTACAGTCTGTTCCTTATTTTCCCTTCACAGGTGGTGAGATGGGAATGGGTCCCTCCCACAAGGAATCTGATGTCACTGATACAGACAGTGACCATGAGGATAGGTGTGTTGAGATACAGGCAGGGTCATCAGGGGCTGCCGCTGGGCCACCAATTGACATCCCACAAGTATCCACCCCATCCACACACACAGTCACACTGCCTCTACATACCTCATCACCATTGGCCTTAGCTGAGGGGCAGTCTACTGTTGGATTGGCCAGGACAGCGTGGTATCTATGGCACGTGTGTCAGGACACAGCAGCCATAGCCCGATGTCTGGCAGGGTATCACATAGGCAGATGTTCAGGGGTTCTCGTCAGAGCACTGCTGGTCATCATGCCCCTGGCAGATGTGCCACATGTATATCAACAACATGCATGTTCCAGGTTGTCATGGAGGCACAGGCACAAATAGAATGGCACACCAGACAGGGTCTAAGGGCACAGAAGGCTCATCACACCTCTGTAACTGACAGCATCCGTGACCTAGCAAGTGCCATCCATAATTACACAGAGGTCATGGATAGATTGTGGGGTGAGACATTGGATCTCATCCACAATGTCATGTCCATGCATCAGGACAGGGTGGGATGGTTGCGATGGCCACATGGATGTATGCCAGCAACACCAGCAGCTTAAGGTCGCCATGGACATACCACTAGTCACAGCCACTCCCATAGTGGCAGTACCAGCTCCAGCACTGTGGAGAGTGGGGTGCTGTCCACAGACCGTCATAGCAGACCATGTGCACGTGGCCCTGGCCAGTCCCAGGATGGACCTGGATCCAGTGGACATCTGTCAACATCTGGGGACAGTACTCAATCTGGCTTTGTACCTGATATTGCCTGTAGCAGCCCTGCCAGGCACACGTTCCATGTCCGTGGCTGGAGATGGTGAACTGCAAACCCTGCCAGTAGAGTCTGCAGCTGTCTCACAAATCCCCGTATAGGGCAGCCACATGGTGGAACTGTGTGCATGCAGACACACACACATAAACAACAAACCTAGGGCAACTACATACCTGCACACACAACATCACCATTGGCTCATAACAGTACTCAGCCCCCTCACACACAATCACACACACACACACACACACACACACACACACACACACACACACACACACACACGTTGTCAATTGTATGGCTCAGCCTAGGCCTCTGGAAAACCAACAAAACACCCTGTGCATATGATGATACCTGTGCCACTTCCTGACATCTGTAACATCTATGCAGGGACAGGCTAACATAGGGCTGATGCACAGGATGACTGTACAACAGTGTAACAATGGAATGCTGTGTAGCATTTTGTCAGCAGTAAAGTGAAATGCTAATATCTTGGAAGGTGTAGCTGTGCAGCCATGATGCATCATAGCTGTAATTAAGAATGTTGTATTGTTGTCACCATTATCTATTCTGATTGTGCTGTGTTTGTCCATGTGCCACATGGCTGATGGGTGTAGTGGTGTCAGCAGGCCTTCTACAGTGGACACCAGTAAGTGTAGTAGGTGGTACACATGACATGGCTGGGTACAACACACCTTGCCTTTGGTTTGGATGCAGTACAGGTACAAGACTGTACACATGGATGTATTTCCCCATGCAGGTAGCACATCTGTTGCCCATGTAATCCCACCAAGACAGGATAGGCACAACCACACATTGCTATATATGCAGTCTGCAATGTGGATGATATTGAACATGCTAACAGCAGGGTGTATGTCCCTTTCCCCTCTCTACTGCGATCCTCACCTCAGTAACATGAGTGTATATGGACTATCTGTACTACACCATCCTCATATGTGCAACTCACAGACTGACTCTACATATGGGCTGCTACACAGTTTGGTCTGATGGCTGTCTGTGGTATGGGACATGTACGTGTATGGCCCTACAACCATGTACAGCAAAACAGTACCATACAGTGGGGCAGCATGTAACATCTGATAGAAGGGGAGCTAGAACAATGACATCTACCACAGTCTATACACAGGCTATAGTACATATTAGCAATACACACACTGCCAATATTTATCATCACTACACAGACCTCAGTACTGTACAAACATCCACAGAATATCCAGCTTATGTCATGAAATATAACCCCTACTGTACATGACATGTGTAGCAATCTGATATATCACTGGCTTGTTATCAGATATGATGACAATATTTATGGTGTACTGCACATATGCACCACTTAATGCATGCCAAATGTACAGAGGTTGACAGAGATGTGGCTGACAACACATACACAGGTCCAGTATAGACATGTTGCTGTGATAACCTCATATATTTTCCATTGTAATGGGGTTTGTTGCAACATATGTCCTATGAGGGATATGAAGTCACTAACTGTCACGGCCTTCACCATCTACAGACTGCAATCCTCACACTACCTTCTTCATTCCACAGATAGATGCACTGTGGCTAACACATGAAACCAAAGGCACAACACTGCCCAGTCTGCAGATGACCCTGCAGGTGGGGATTCCTCATATACATGGAACTGACATGGCAGGTATTGCGGCATGCACAACAGCCTTATCTAGACAAACACTGTTAAACCAACATTACTCCAAATGCGGTATAGCAGCACTTACAGTCTGTAGTCAGGTCAGGCACACCCCCCTCCTGTTTGTTGCCCTCTTTCCACAGTGTATGTTGTTAGAGGTAAATCCTCAATCCATCTGAGATGCTGTTTGCCAAACAACAGATCTAGTTCCTGCTCACAATGACTGAAAAGGGCCAACACCACCATGATGTTCCTAGGTATTGGAGTGTGTTTCCATGCAATTGGCTATGGGAATGTTACCACAGCTGTTCCACATGCAATCAGGTAGGGGAGGGCTGCAATTCATGCAGAGGCCATCAGCTGATCATGAGCATCACTTAAAATACACATGCTGCTGCCTAATCAAGGCAAGTGTGGGTCTTCACATCCACCAGAGAGGGAATGGGGGAGGCAGACAGAGGTAAATACATGTCAGGGAGGGATGGGAGAGTAAAACTGAAGCATTTTTGTGTCACACACCTACCAGCACAGGGTATCAAACCCCCAACAACTATGTAGTGCTATCCTAGTTCAATGCTGTTATTGGATGCACCACATGGGTTACCTGATGTAGAGCACTCGGAACATATATGTGATAGTGAGTGACATCTGCAACAGGGATATGGTAGATATACGGTAGGTGATGTACACGTGCCTGTCTGCATGAACAGGTGTCAGCGTCAACACAGGCACACCCACACAGGGACGCACACACATTGACACACTTGGCAGGGCTAGGAGTGCAACTCATCACTAGTGGAATTGCCACAACAAATCAATGTGTAGGTATCACATGCACCACACGGGTCATATGAAGGTCGTACAGGCAAAGAGTATGAGGAGGTGTCAGACATCAGACAGCATGCTTCAGTATGCCCTGGGGGGTTGTAGGGAGCATGGATGTGGACATATGCACCATACAACACACACACATGAACACACAGGGTGCCAGTTCTGACATGCATGGGTGCATGTCTGCATGGGTGTGTGGTGGTCAACTGTGCCAGCAGGCTGTACAAGGGTAGGTGATGGGTATACCTTGGCATCAGGCCACATGACAATGTCTGCATTGTGGCTCAGGCCTGTAGTTTCTGCATTTGCCCACACAGGTGGGTACTCCATTCCCATCCAGTCACTTGGGTGACTATTGTGTGGCCAGTGCTGTACATCACATGCCATGTATGTGTTCCTTAGTCCATTACATGGGTGGTGTCTGGGATGTGCACACCTCCCACATGCATGTACAGTGATATGTGGAACTGTACCTGGGGTGTCTGGCCCATGTTGTGAACACAGATTATCATCAGATGTGCCAGTCTTGCACACCTGTGGTTTAACCTGCACCTACATTGACAGCATGCCAACAGCATTTCCTGATGTCAGTGTCATCTGTCCATACAGGGCATGTTGTCAGGCATGGTATGTCCATTGTGAGTCACATGTGAAGGCACCACAGGTGGTGCAGGTGTCCATTGGGGGATATGGTGGAGGGGCACTGTCTGCATGTAAGTGCATATTGGACAGATGGGCAGGGTGACATGCCCTCTGTAGCCCACTGCTATCACTGCATAGTTACGATCAGTGGCCAATATGCAGTGTACTACCCACATATTGGCTGTTGCCTAGGCATGTGTGTGCATATGACACATGGGTTGAGTGTGTGCTCTGGGTAATAGTGGGGTTGCTAACTGTGACTGGCTGGCCTTGATGTCACATGCATGGGTATGGCTTTGCACCCCAGCCTCTCAGCTAATTTGCATCTGTTATCCCTGTATGGTTGACATTGTGATATATAGCAGGGCCACCATAAAAAAAATAAGCAAAACCCCCTCCACATTGCCCATAGGTCTCACACACACCTCTACACAGGATGTGAGTTACAAACACACACACACACACACACACCTGTCATGTCTGGGAGTAGAACCCCTACCTAACTAGTTTATTACACTACAGCACTACACAGTTATAGTATGCACCACAGACATTACTGGCGTACTTCCTCCCCAAAGGTGTATTTCACAATGAATGACAGCAGGATTACCAAAGTAGGGCATTTCAGCTGTACTGCAAGTGACTAGCCTAAAATGCATTGCTCCCTACACAGACAGTGAGACACATACAAAACATCCACAACTGACATGTGTGGGTATAGAACCCCTGACAGAGGTCTGTATCACATTACAGCATGGAGCTGTTATAGGACACACCACAGGGATTACTAGAGACATTCTTCCCCAAAGGTGTAGTTCACACTGAATGACATCAGCAGGATTACCAAAGTAGGGCATTTCAACTGTACTGCGAGTGACTAGCCTAAAATCCATTGCTCCCTACACAGACAGCAAGACACACACAAAACATCCACCACTGACATGTGTGGGTATAGAACCCCTGAAAGGGATTACTAAAGAACTTTCTCCCCAAAGTTGTATTTCACAATGAATAACATCAGTAGGACTGCCAAAATAGGGCATTTGAAATGTGCTGCGAGTGAGTAGCCTATAATGCATTGCTCCATACACAGACATTGAAACACACACAAAAAACATCCACAACTGCCATGGGTAGAGATGGAGCCCTACCACAGTTCTAAATCACAGAACAGCACTACACAGTTACAGGACACTCTACAGAGATTACTGGGCTATGACTTTTCCCAGAGGTGTATTTCTAGGTGAGTGACATCAGCAGCCTTGCCAAAGTTGAGTATATGAATTGGACAGAGTGTGAGTATCCTAAAACGCATTGCTGTCTACTCAGTCAGACACACACAGATTCACACACAAACACAGTTGACAGGTCTGGGGTTAGAACACCTACCTATTTTATCACACTACAGCAGTACACAGTTACAGGACATGCTACGGAGATTACTGGGCTATGATTTTCCCAGAGGTTTATTTCTAGGTGAGTGACATCAGCAGCCTTGCCAAAGTTGAGTATATGAATTATAGGGAGTGTGAGTAGCCCAAAAAGCATTTCTCTCAACACAGTCAGAGAGACATGCACACAAACACACACTCACATAGTTGCCAAGTCTGGAGTTGCAAGTACTGCCTAACTAGTTTATCACTACAGCAGTATGCAGTTATGGGACGCGCCATGGGGATTACTGAGTTACAGCTCTCCCAAAAGTGTATTTCACATTGGATGACCTCAGCAGGCTTGTCATAATACTACTATGAGGAGGGCAGTGTGTGCATGGGCTGTAACCCATTCATGTAGGGGTTGACATGCCACATGTGGGCACACACGGGGTCATAATGTCACACGTACGTGTATACAGCTACTAGGTGACTACTTCCTCATACAGTCATGTTGCACAGCTGGCACGTGTACCACATAGTCTGTCATGCTGACAGATACTGGTGTCTAGTATCTGCAGTGAGTGACATCTGCACCTCATGTGTTTGGGGCCCTTTGGCTGTGTGCTGGGTGGGACAGGCCCGGATGGCTCCTTGTCATGGTCACCCTCTTCCACGCATCTATGTCCATCTACCTTTGGCTTATTATAGTGTGTTGTCCTTACATATATGTCTGTATTCCTAGCCACTGTGTGTGCAAGGCAGGAGTGGTGCATACTGACATATGTCTGCACTAATAACTGTAACTGCCAGATATGGCTGGTACACTGGTGTTTGCAGACATGGCCTTCATGTGTTTAAGTGTGTGAGCATGTCCAGTATGACCTTTCAGTATGTTGTTGACTTGCATTGACTTCATTCCTTTACGTGTGTGAGCATGCCCAGTATGGCCATCTATGTTGCATGTGTGGATCAAGTCCAGGTAGTTTGTACTGCGGTGCTGGCCTTTGTGTTCTACTCCAACAGGTAGCATGCTGTGTCTGCAGGGTATACATCGGTCATTTGGCATTGACTGTTGCTACGTTTCTGCATAGCGGGGGGGGAGGGACACCTGACTGTTTCTACATTTCTACACAGGAGTGGAGGGGCACACCTGACTGTTACTATAAGTGTACGTAGGATTGGGGGGGGCACACCTGACACTTTTACACATTTGCTAGGACTGTACTGGTATGTCGGGTACTCCATTTCAGTCTGTAGTCTTACCTATCATTCTGGCTAGAGGCCTACCAGTGTACTACAGATATTAGCTTTAACTACCTACATATTAGTTTCTGACTTTCTAGCCTTCACAACTTACATCCAACTGCCTGGCCTGCTGTAGTCTGTCTGTGTAGGCCTGGGGGAGGGGTTACCCATAGGGTTCATTCAGAGGCCATAGTACAGCATTTGTTTGTGTTTGTCTACACCTATCCTGCTAGCTGTAACTGTTGTTGGGTATATGACCCCCCCAACTGGCATGTGTGAGTCACTTATCTTGTGGGTGTCCCAGTATTGAGGGTGGTGCTGCAGAGCTGCCTATGTCAGATGCACATATTACACTCCCTATACATGGCTGAGCACAGGTAGTGTCATATTTGGTATCCCTTTTACTGTATGTGCAAGTCGGAGGGAGGTGTCATTCCCTGGGTCCCTACTGTGTCAGTGCATGTGCTATGCATTGCCTCTTTGCCAAAGCCAGGGCATACTGGGCATGCCTCCTTCTGCCTACTGGAGCAGGCTCAGGTTGTTCCTCCTCCGAGTTACTCTGTGCCTGTGCAGGCCTTGGCAATGGTGGGGGGCTGTGTGGCCCTGCCCCATGCTGTTCCTGCTGCAGCTGTTTCCGCAGGATCATATTGTGCAACATGGCACATACAAGGACAATTAGGGTACATGTAGTTGGTGAGTACTGCAAGGCTCCACCAGATGTGTCCAGGCACCGGAACCATGACTTGAGCATCCCAAACACACTCTCTATTATGATTAGTGTTTGTGTGTGTGCCTCATTATGGAGTTCTTGTTCGGGTGTGTGTGCATTTCTGATGGGTGTCATCAGCCATGGCTCCAGTGCGTATCCAGCATCCCCCACTAGGTGACCGTGTGGGATGTCTCCATTGGCAAATGTCTGGTACAGCTGTGTCAGATGCCAGATGTGGGAATCATGGTAGCTTCACGGCAGCCAGCAAACACATTCATTATTATGCCCTGGGCATCGCACATGACTTGGCAGTTGATGGAGGGGAAGCCCTTGTGGTTGATGTAGACCCTACCCCACTCACCAGGTGGTGCTTTAATGCATATGTGTGTGCAGTCTATTGCACCCACTACCTCAGGGTATTCTGCTATTTGGTGGAAGAGATGCATATTGCTGGCCAATGCCTCACGGGTGATGGGGAAATATACGTGCTCACCGACATGTGCTGACATGGCATCCAGGAACTGGTGGAGTACCCTGGATGCTGATGCCTGTGAAATCCCCATCATATCCCCAGTTGGCCTTTGGAAGGCACCTGTGGCTAGTATTGTTAGGCCTACACATACCTTGGTATCCACTGTGATGGGTTCCCCTCTGTTAGTTTTGTGTCTGAGGCGTGGCCGGCACAGCTCAACAATTTGCTGTAGGATGTCCCTGTCCACCCTATAGCACTCCACTACCTCCAACTCATGTAGCCCTTAGTAGGTTACCCTGGGTCTGTACACTCTTCTCCGTCTCCTCACTGTGGGTTGCTCAGCAGCATTCACATCCTCACCACCCTCAGCCTCTTGCACATGCTGGTTTATGATAGCAAAAGCAGCCCCTAAAATGTTTTCTCTTGCTTTCATTTTGTAAAATTTCCCTGTCTGTTTACACCAGTCATGCAGAGTTTTTGGGAAGAACAAGGGAAAAAGGTGTTTGCATAGTTTATAGTGGTGTGCTTGGTTGGGCTGGTCTGCTGCCTGTGTAATTGGCTGATTCTGATACATTTCACTTGTCAGCTAAGCTAGTTCTCCTTGATTACCTTCCTACTGCAGTTTTCACTTCCCAGTGCCTCCCCGTTTAAGCCTGTGTGCACGCCGCACAAACAGAGTGCTCAAATGTGCACAGAGCTGCTATTTCCTGGTTTAACTTCCTTTTTCTTCCTGTAAAACCCAGTGCGCGGTGCGCACACCCACTTACACTTTGTAAAGAGTGCTAGGCAGTGTGCTAAGCTAGATGCAATCCTGAGCCACAGGGCTCCAATCCACTTACAGTATGCCTGACACCCCCCCCCCATTATGTCACCTATATCCCAGTCTTACACCCAGCTATTTATACTCTTACACTCTTGAGACCTGCCTCACACCCTGGGGAAATCTGGGATTCACTATCCTTCCCATCATTTGCATAGGATTGCCTGCTAATGCATAGTTACATGTCTCACACTGAGCTTCCCTCCTTAGCAACCACTACTCACTGGCCAGGTTGTCTTCTGCCAGCCATTAACTTGCATTGCAGAATACTGATTTTAGTTAGAATGCTCATTTTTAAGTTTATTTTCTTATTTTCCCCCTGATCCTGTTTGCGTGCCACTGCCCTATGCTTAAACAGCCAAGATCGGCAAAAAAAAAAAATAAAAGTTGATTTTTTTTTATTTTTTAAACAGTTTGCAATGCCAATGACCTTATACTTGGTCATTGGCATGCTTCCTCAATGATATGCAGACTTTATTTGGAGCTGTCATAGCTCCATTTTGAAATTTGCAGAAATGTACTCGGTTACTAATTGAGTACATTCCTGCAGATTGCACTAGTCTTGCAGGGACTATTGCAAGTTTCCTGGATTGCAAAATCACCTCATTTGCATGGATTTCTGCTGCACATGAGGTGAATTGCATACCAGGGCTTAGTCCGTGCAGGATTAGTGCTGGAGCTCTCGTGCACTCCTCTGCCAGCTGTTCCTGGATCGCATGGCAGACATATTGCCTGTGTGTGCTCCTGCATTCATCGTGCACTCCCTGCAAGCATTTGAGAATCTAGGGGAGTATCTCACTTTTGGACAGAGTTTAATAATTTTCAAGTGTTGTGGTCAGAGAGATGTAGTATTTATAATTCCTTGATTTTATTTAATGCTCCAGTTCCAGAAACTATATCTAAAACACAAGTGTCTCTTCTTTGGTCTATTTTAGCTATAGCTAGAAAAGTAATCACAAAAAACTGGAAAATCTACTCTATTATTTACTAAATTTATAAACTTAAATAAAAGTGTTTGTAAAAATGAATTGTCAACTACAAAGATGAGAACTTCAAATGTCACACATCTTTATAAATCTTGGATTAAACTTAGCGATTTACCTGAAAGATATTAATGGTTTAATTGTCTTATATGATAATCTTGTTATGAACTATTGTAAATAGTTATAGTTTTGTTTAGTTTTATTTTACTCTTTTGTTATTGTTAAAATTCTAATAAAAATTAAAAGAAACTTCAGATAGATTTTCTGACAGAAAAAAAGGGCTTCTCAAAATGAAATGCTGCTTTAAAAATAACTGACAGCACCACAGATTTGTAGACACAATTTCAAATATCTCTTTCAGGAATGTTGCTTTACTGAAATGTAGCACAATGCAGTTCCAATGCATTCATCATTATTATCAATGAGAAGGGATGTCTTGCACTAAATTGTTAAAAGAAAAGTTGCTGCAATTTTGTTTCTTCATGACAATGTGCATTTTTTTTAATGTAATGATACAGTTTGAAATATTGCTTTCTGAAATCATTTTAAATATTGCATAATAGTTTGTCATTACCTTCAAGGTGAACATATGTACGTGAATATAATCTGGAAAATAAAATGCTTCAAGACCAATTGGGAAGCTTTTTGAATTCAACAATACAGTGTCAACTATTATTTTCAGCAGACTTTTAATAATGATGTTGTATATTATTTTTCTGCCATGATCATATATAGAATAAAACATTAGAGCTCTAAAAAAAAAAAAAAAAGAATCAGTAAGCTCATGCCTTTGGAAGCATTTTTTAGATGTAGCCACTGTAAGAACTCTTTCTTCACAGCCAGGTTGGACTGGTTCTATGTTTCCCTAAGGAAACACTGCATCTTTCTCATTTGCGGTCTTGTGAAAGGATATATAACCCCAGATATGCTCTTTAAATATTGTCTTGCTGCTCCGGCTTGTTGATGAGAAACATTTGTCAGAAATGCCTAATATATCTGTATTTTGTAAACAAAAAAAAAACTATCTGTCTGGAGTCTGTGACTGTGACTGCACCTCTAAAGTTGAAAGAGCTAGGGATGAATTCTTGTTGTTCACTGTTATTTCTAAACACCACTTCAGTAAATAGACTTACAATTGTCTTTACTTCTATAAGACATACATCCTGATAATGGAAGATGGTCATGTTTTGTTTCCTTAGATTTGAATATAGCTGAGCTAAACTTTTAGAAAATATTCTAGAGGCTGTGAATAATCCACAGAGAAGAGCTGAAAAAACTGGAATTGATGAGCTATTTGAAATCTGAGGTACTTTCTGTAAGATGATCATACTGGTATGTGTCATCGGGACATCTTCCTTGTCTAGAATGTCATATAAGAGCCCTCATCTTTAATTAAAAGAAGTGCTACAGATTCATCATGCTGAACGACTCTGTGTTTACATGCTTGTTCACATCAGCAACTCTAGAACAAGTTTAAAGGTGTTAACCATCTTAGGAACAATGAGTAGTTTGGAGTGCAAAATGCAATGTGTTTCAACAGCAAACAGTGGGTTGCCTTTTTTAATCACATTTATTATCTCTTTCTGTCAGTTACATGATTTGCATACATGCAATCCAGTCATGCAATACTTCACAAATTAGACATAGCTAAAGAAAAGAATGAATACTTGTGTGTGTTATCATATTAAACACACAAATTGGTCTGAGACAATTATTTCAGCCATAATTTAGATGTACATCCTCATTCAATGCACCAAATATCTCATCATTTATTAAATGCACATATAATTTAAAGAATGAGAGACATAAACATATTTACAAATATTAAACACAACATATTCAGGAATAAAACATATCCAGAGTTATTATAAGGGTAACGGAGCAAACAAGCAACTTCAAAACTCTTAAAATCAGCAGATAATTTATTTATAATATCCAGTAAGCGCTTTCGCTTAAAAGCTTCATCAGACTGTTACAATAAAAGGTTTAAAAAATCTCTTATATATAAATTAAAAAACATCAGGACCAATGACAATAATGTGTATATAAAAGAAATCAGTTCTTAAAGGTACAACTCAGCTTTCCCATATAAGTGTATGTATACACAATAGAAGCCATAAAAAACAATTAAAAAGCTTTATAACAAATAGTATTCAGCCAATATGATATATAAAAATATAAAAAACAAAAATTAAACCATTAATAAATAATGGAAATACTTTAATAGTAAATGCATTTATAATTGTTAATAATTATTTCATTATTCTACGTTTCTTGAGTAAGGGCTTAAATTGTGCTACTACTAACAATAATGTTTCTATTGTACATAGTGAACATGACCATCGAAATAGATGTGAGGGTAATGCTTTAGCAATACCAGAGGTTTTTTCTGTTTTAGATAATATCGCTATTTCAAAAGTCTCTGAGCCACAGGGCTCCTCTGAGCAGCGGGCTTTGAGTTTATATCCTAATCTAATAGTTAATAAGAATGTTAATCAAACCCATCTGTCTGAACCTGTGGTCAGACCCAAAATTTTCCCTACTCAATTAAATAAATCCAATATTCCCCTAGTGGAAACCATTTCTTTTCCCTTACCAGTTCAAATGGAAAAAGGGGGGAGACGGTCCCGATCTATGAGTCGGGGCCGACAGAAATGGAAACATTCAGGCGAATACAATCAGACTTTGAAAAAGATGTGGGGGAATGTAGCAACTCGTTAATTATGAATATTTCTAACTATATACTTACTTCTGAAGAAGAAAATGTGTTGTTAAAAGGTTTAAATTTTAATTCCTACATGTAAAATAGAGTGACTGATACCATTATGGACTTAAAGATATTTTGTAGAAACATTATGCTTCGATCATTGTATGGTAATAGTAACTATGAAGATGAAGAGATGCATACATCTTCTACTTTATCATTTAAACAAAAGAGTACTTTTACACCCATTCATCATCCTTTGGTGGATGCTTATTTGAAACTAACAGAAGATGAACTATTTAAATACTATGATAATGCAGGCACTAACAAGTATTGTGATGTTCACAAGAGGTTTAATCTGAGTTATAAGGAAATCTGAGCATTGAAACAGCTACAGAAAAATAATTCAAACTGATAAAGGTGGTTTAATTGTAATAATGGACTCCTCACATTATTTGAAGAACATGTTGAATTTATTAAACAATGCTATTTTTTATGTTAAAATCACAGCAGAAAAGGTACACTTAATAATTAGATCCTTATACCATGCATTAATGGAGGTATATGAAGGTGACTTGGTGACCAAGGAAACTTTTGAATATCTTTGCGTTTACAATCCACTTATTCCTCAGATACAAGGACTCCCAAAGATACATAAAGACTCTGTAGATCCACCCATGAGACCCATAGTAGCTGGTGGAGGGTGGGCTACAGAGCCTTTGTCAGTATTTGTAGAGAAACATCTCAGACTTGTTATTGACTCAAATATTTTTGTCTTGAGAGATTCCAAACAGTTTTTGGTTGATTTGTATGAATGTGTCAGAAATGTCTCAGACTTAAAAAACATCCCCTTTGTAACGTTTGATGTACAATCACTCTTTACAATAATACCGAATGAATTGGGAGTACAATATGTGCATGATTATTTAACAGAACATAGTGAACTTTCCCCCACTCAGACAGATCTGTTAACTTATTTTCTTGAAATGATTCTTGAGAACAATGTTTTTACTTTCAACAATGAATTGTATATACAGCGACCTGGGGTTGCCATGGGAACCCCATGCACAAATAGCTATGCAAATATGTTCCTAGCACATTGGGAAGGAACAATACTTAGTAAGATGTAAGAATATAATACTCACATTTTGTTCTATCGTCATTTTGTCGACGACCTTTTTGTTCTATGGAAAGGTAGTGTAGAAGAACTTTTAAGGTTCTATGATAAACTCAATAACTTGCTTGAATGTTTAAAATTCACTATTAATTGGTCTTACACTAGGATAGAATATTTGGATTTATATGTAGAGAAACTTGACAATGGCTTGATTAATACTGGAGTACATCGTAAGTCATGTTACAGAAATTCCTTACTTCTAAGATCCAGTATGCATCCTGAACATATTTTTAGAAACTTAATTAAAGGCCAAGGAGTTAGGGCATCAAGATTAAATGTATTGGACAATCATTTTTCTGATGAACTAGACAGTTTAAGCCATAGACTGTTGTCTAGAGGATACACTAAACATGAAATTAAGAAAAATTTGGCAGAAATTCCCACTTTACATGGAAATATAGCAGCACCATATTTTGAGCCTCAGAATATTATAATTTCCTGCTCACAAACAAGTAAATCCACCACATTAAAAGTTCCTTTGTTTTATACTATGGACAATAAAGAGCTCATAGAAATTTTTAGAAAGTATTGGTCCATACTTTTAGTGGATGATGATATTAAAGAAATTGTAGGTGATCAACCTGGTTTTACATATAAAAACAGAAAAATTCTCAAGAGGTTATTATGTTACAAACAATTAAATCACCCTACAAGACCTGGCAGGTTCAATGTGACCGTGTGCCGCATGCAATTTCTGTTCTTATATTGATACATCACATATATTTTACCACCCTGATTTGGAAAGGAACTTTATTTTTAACATAGAAGCAACATGTAAAATCTCTAATTTAGTGTATTTGGCAGTATGCCAAATCTGCCAATCATTTTATGTTGGAAAAATGAATAGGGTCCTTAGAGACAGAATTCGAGAGCATATCTATCACATCAGGAAAAAGTCCATTCATAATGCCTTAGCCAAACATGTTTCCAGTTTAGGCCACGAACATTGTTTTTTATTCAGGGTAATAGAATTAATTCAACCCAGTATAAGAGAAGGGGATATTAGGAATCAGACCGAATATAAAGAGAATAATTAGATCATTACACTCAGGGCGGACAGGGGACATGGATTGAATGAAATGGCTAGTATTAAGCCCTCACTGAAGAAACATAGAATAATGAAATAATTATTAACAATTATAAATGCATTTACTATTAAAGTATTTTCATTATTTATTAATGGTTTAATTTTTGTTTTTTATATTTTTTATATATCATATTGGCTGAATACTATTTGTTATAAAGCTTTTTAATTGTTTTTTATGGCTTCTATTGTGTATACATACACTTATATGGGAAAGCTGAGTTGTACCTCTAAGAACTGATTTCCTTAATATACACATTATTGTCATTGGTCCTGATGTTTTTGAATTTATATATAAGAGATTTTTTTAAACCTTTTATTGTAACAGTCTGATGAAGCTTTTAAGCGAAAGCACTTACTGGATATTATAAATAAATTATCTGCTGATTTTAAGAGCTTTGAAGTTGCTTGTTTGCTCCATTACCCTTATAATAACTCTGGATATTTTTTATTTTTTATTGTGGCACGGAGCATTTGTCCTGTGGGTGTGTTGCATTGTTGTACTGATATATTCTGGAATAAATTCAAATTTATTCTTTCACTTTGTCCATTTGATTTTCTGTGTTTGGTATACATAAGTAAACTTCACATTAACTAGCAGCTTTTATTTGAAACTTAAGAAGAAAACATTGTCACCCTTCACACCATTATTTGTATGCTATCATTTCAGATAAGCCCTAGTTCAATGTCTAATAATATTTTTTCACATATGATGCTTAAAATTGTACCATAAATAACACTGCAAAAATGTTAAAAATAGAGCTACAGATCCCAATGTATGATGAGGTTTGCTATTTTTCAACTATCATTACAATGATCCCTGATATGTATACCATGGCAGCCATCAAAATGCAAACTTATGCCAAGAATATTACTTTGCTGTTCTATCTCATTTCCTCCTCATCAAAAATATTTATTTCTTCAGCAAGTATTAGCTCAGTAGTAATTTTCCAATTTATAGTTATTGTTTTTTTGGCATCTGTTATTATCAGGTTTACTAGTGTCTGTTTATGATTTATTAACTCTATTAATTTTCATAACCTAAAAGCATCAGTGTTTTAGTAATCATTAATGCCTTTGCAAGCAGTTTTTCCAATAATCCTTGCAATTCCAATTTATAAGTAATAAACCACTGGCTGGAACAAAGGATATGCTCCAGTGACCTATAAGACCTTGTATTTCAAACACTGTATCAACATTTTGGACCTGCTAGAGGGTACATCTTTCGCTACTTCAATAGAATATAAAATAAAAACTTATATAGACACTTCCAAGCAAACATTCTAAACTTCCAGGACTTAGTGGTATATTTTGACAACAGGAATAAAATACTCAAAGCTTTTATACCCAATTTCCTCATGTAAATTTTTGACCCAAAATTGTTTAATCTTGTGGATTACTTGTTTAATCTTGTGGATTACTTTATCTGTCAGATCCATCAGTGCTCTAAACACTATGCTTGCTGAACTCGCAGTCACTGGATGGGTGCCCATTGCGGCCTTCAGTAATGATATCACAGTAGCAGATATCCTCCCATCTTCACAGTAACAGATATTCTCCCCAACAACTCCTTTAAACCTATAATTTTGGCAGTACTCACCATCGCTTTGAATTCTAATATTAAGGAGCTATTGAAACCAACTTATCTTTAATTTGACTCCAGGTTCCCAATACATCACAAGATGTTCCCAGTATTTTAGTCTACTTTTGGTCCCTTTCCAGAGACCCAAACCCCTTTCTTCTGGAACATCGGTATTACTATTAAAATAGACAAAAGCATGTTTGTCAATAATTCCACAACATTTTTACTCATTAACTATTTTAAGGTCTCCAGGGCTTACTTCTGCATATATGGGGACTCTCCTCTCATCCCATAGTAAAATCAGAATCAGACTCTTTCAAAATTTTCCTCACTGTACTTAATTAAGCCAGCAAAATATTTTCACATAGCTTATAAGATTTCATCTGTAGTAAATATCAAATTTTAAGATGTACTGTATTGTGATATGAAGAAGGATCAGGTATTCCCGGTCCACCAATTTCTTTTTTAACCATGCATTTTTCCTAGGGCATCTACACTTTCTACATTCACAAATTAAGTCTATCAGCATATTTTAAATTACTTCAAAAAATGACCAACAGTATCAGCTGGGAAGGCCTGTAACATTTATAGTAATGCAGGCAACACAAAAAAGTTTAGTGCTTATGTTTCCTTATCCTATCATTTTCGATGTCATAAAGTCAGACCTCAACCTCTTCATTAATTAATAAGTCTTAATGAGACAGTCCTGCACTGCATTTCCCAGCCTAACTCCTGCATATTTACTATGGGAAACTTCCATCAGGAACCCATATCTTGCCTCAGCCTTTGCAAAGGCACACAGTTTGTCACAGCATCAATCTTTGTTACATTATTTGTTAGAAGACATGTGGTCTAGGAGGCCATTGACAAAGCCACTGACTAGCCCATTTCATCAATTCCTCCAGAGCACTGTCTGGTTAAGGGATGTATTCAGAGTCAAATACTAGGCAAATGGAAGCTTCAGGAATCCAACCTTGGACTAAAGGAATTAGATTATTAATAGCTAATACCATTAACTTCTTGAACTAATTGCTGGGCATCACTGAGTTAACATTATAATCCAGAAGAGTACTAAACTTTAAAGGTGCACAAAAGTATTCAGAACTTGTTCAAGCCTTGTCAGATTTATAAATGCATTGTCAGCAAATAAGAAACCTTTCTACTTGCTGTACCTTTTATCTCCCTTTGTAACTGACTTCATTGCAGCCAATGACTCTAGAAATAGGGAAAAGAGAACTGGTGAAAGGGGTTGCCCTTATAGTTTTCTTGTGATAAGCTTAAAGGGAGTAAAAGACCACTATATATTTTTATTCAAGACACTGCACCTCAATATAGTGCAGTGATGATGTCAGTAAAATCTTTTGAAAATGTAAAAGCTTTAAAATCTTCTTGCATATACTACCATTCTACTCAATGGAATGTTTTTTTTTTTTTTTTTTTTTTTTTCAAAATCTAGGTTTGCCATAACCAATTTGTCATTTTTACTAAAAATGTCCAAAAACTAATAGGCATAAGACAAGACGAGAGTAGACAATAGTGCTCAGAAAGAAAAACAAACGGGGGCGTGGCCAAGGATGAACACAGGATAGCAGCAGATTTCTTCAGCTCCACCAATTTCATTACATTGACAGGAATTAATTACTTAAAAAATTAATTCTTGAAGTAATTTTCTTTCTAAATATGTTTGTTTTATATAGTTCTTGAACTATATCTAAAAAAGGAAGGAAATCTTAATAATATTCCTGTCAGAAATTACTTTGGAAATTTTCCTGTCAGTTTATCAGTCTGAAATGAGTTCCAGTAAGACAAATTCTCAAGACTCCAGCATCAAGAAAGAACTTCAGTCTCTGATAATTATAGTCCAGCAACTTACTGCTAAGATGGATAAAATGGATACTAAAATAGACACTTTCATAGAAAAACTACAAAACAAATAGACTTGTTACATATGGACCTGCAACAACAGAAGATCCAGATGACAGGCATAGAAGAAGCTGTGAATGACATGGAAAATAAAATACAAGAACAGGAAATCAACATTGAGTTTCTGCTGAAACAAAATACACATTTACAAACAAAGCTGGATGACCTGGAAAATAGATCTAGGCGCAATAACATTAGGATTTTTGGACTGCCAGAAAATATTGAAGGTAACAATATTACTTCTTTTTAACAACATGGCTCCCTAAAACTTTAGATTTACCAGAAGCATTCTCTTTGGTATCGAAAGAGCACATAGATCTATAGCTAATACTAACTCTAACAAAAACTATCCTAGATCAGTTATAGTTAGATTTCTATCATCTTTGATAAAGAGATGGTTCTTAAATCTGCTTGGGCTAAAGCTCCTGTTAAGTTTAATGAGACAACTGTGCGTTTTGACAATGACTATTCTTCCATGGTAATTGCTAAAAGAAAAGTTTTTCTGCCACTAATAAGGGAGCTTAAAAAGGCACAGTTTAAAACATACCTTCTGTTTCCTGCCAAGCTTAAAATCTTCCTTCCTGATGGTCCTAAGGTCTTCGATGATTTAGACTCTGCTTTACTGTTTGTCAAAGAAAAAGGATTTTGGATAAAATAGAAGAAATGGAATGGGCTAGTTCTTCATTAAAGAGATTGGCAACTGAAGCTTCCTGGAAGACTTCAGAGAAGAAGAAGAGACTAAAAAACAAATGATTTGTTATATGTTTTTTTTCTCTCTCATCATTTTAGTTCATTATTAATCTTTTTGAATATAGTTCCTGCATTTCTAGAAAGCCACAAATATTTTGGAAAAGATTTAATCAAAGTTATTCTCTATGTGCAAAGAAATGTTTTGTTTCATAACCAGTCAAAATGCCTGAGGATTTAATGGCAGGCTGTGACTCGATTTGTTTTTCTTTCTGCAAAAGTAAGGTTAGTAATTTGATACATTTGTTTATCCTTACCTTTTTGTTCCTTCTTTTATTCTTGTCTTTGTTTCAACAATGACATTCTATTTAGATTATGTAGTGGGTAAAGGGTGGGGAGGGCAGGAGAGAACAGTAATGAAAATATCATTAATAGAATAATAACATATTTATTTCTTGTAAAAGTTTATAAGTTCTTCAAATGCTATTTCTAATTATACTTTCTTGATTATACTGCTTATGCTTGTTTGTAAATAATCTGTCATGCTTTAACTAATAATAATCAGAACTAAATAAGAGTAAATAATATGTTTTATTTTTAACTCTATTAATATAAACAGTAAGTAACATTCCATTGTATATACTTCTTACAGCTTTCTCTTACATTTTTTTATTTCTGCCTCACTCCCTTTTATTTTCTACTCTCTTTTTCTTTTCTTTATTAATATATAGAAATGCTTTTGACTGTGTGGGCACAGTGAATGATAGGATTTGTGTGAGAATTGAGTTGGGAGAGGAATGCTGAGTTTTATTGCTTGTTGGTAATTTTGAGTTTAATTTCACTTGCATAGAGGCTGTGATGATCTGTGGAATACATTGTGGAGGTTCTGTCATGTTTAGATGCATTTACACTGCTAAATGAATGTTTGTCACTAGTTTTTAATAAGTTTCCCACCAAAATGTTAAGAGAGACAATTTGGGATGTGGGCTGTCTTATGCACAATGTCCTTGAGTTACCTCAGAATCTTCAAATCACAGAATTCTCACAGAGAAACTGAAAGCAGTTAGTATAAACATTGACAAGGTTATCACACTGACACACCACAGATTCAGGAAAAATACTCTGTTCATAAAATATGTCAGTTATAATGAGTTTAAATGATGTAGTTTCTTGTAGTAAGTAAATGTCTTATTTTAGAAGGCATAAAAAATGAAACATTTATTTAAATGTTTTTGAAAATCTACTTAACAGCAGCATAATAATCTGTGTTAAAAATTTGTGTTCCAAACATATACTTTACTATAACTCATTTAATTCATCTGATTGACAAACATAAATAATCTTATAACTCTATTCTGGAAGAAATGTCATGTGATATATTTTAAAGCAGTAGGTTAGCATGATTGTAAAATCTGGTTACCAATATGTGTTTGCTGTGCATTATTTTGTATAAAGCAGACAGATTTATTCTAGGAACAGCAAGTAGGATAATGCTCTACAAAGACACAACTCAGTGAGATCAGATATATATATATATATATATGTGTGTGTGTGTGTGTGTGTGTGTGTGTGTGTGTGTGTGTGTGTGTGTGTGTGTGTGTGTGTATGTATGTGTGTGTGTGTGTGAGTGTGATGGTTTTTTTTCTGAGAATCTGCATAACTATCTAATATGATTTATAATAATTTCTATGAATATAATATTTTACTCTATTGACAAAATGAATGTTTGCCACAAGTTTTAATAAGTTTCCCGCCAAAATGTTAAGGGAGACAATCTGGGATGTGGGCTGTCTCATGCATAGTGTCCACGAGTTTCCTCAGAAGCTTCACTCACAGAATTTTCACAGAGAAACTGAAAGCAGTTAGTATAAACATTGACAAGGTTATCACACTGACACACCACAGATTCAGGAAAAATACTCTATTCATAAAATATGTCAGTTATGATGAGTTTAGATGATGTAGTTTCTTGTAGCAAGTAAATATCTTATTTTAGAAGGCATAGAAAATGAAACATTTATTTAAATGTTTTTGAAAATCTACTTAACAGTAGCATAATAATCTGTGTTAAAAACTTGTGTCCCAAACATATACTTTACTATAACTCATTTAATTAATCTGATTGACAAACATAAATAATCTTATAACTCTATTCTGGAAGAAATGTCATGTGATATATTTTAAAGCAGTAGGTTAGCATGATTGTAAAATCTGGTTACTAATATGTGTTTGCTGTGCATTATTTTGTATAAAGCAGACAGATTTATTCTAGGGACAGCAAGTAGGATTGTGCTCTATAAAGACACAACTCAGTGAGATCATATATATATATATATATATATATATATATATATATATATATATATATATATATATGTGTGTATGTGTGTGTGTGTGTGTGTGTGTGTGTGTGTGTGTGTGTGTGTGTGTGTGTGTGTGTGTATGCATGTATGTATGTGTATGTGTATATGTATGTGTGTGTGTGTGTGTGTGGGTATGTGTGTGTGTGTATATGTGTGTGTGTGTATGTATGTGTGTGTGTCTGTGTTTATGTGTGTGATGGCTTTTTTTTTTAGGTAATAACGCAGGTGTTTCTGAGAATCTGCATAACTATGCAATATGATTTATAATAATTTTTATGAATACAATATTTTCCTCTATTGACAATAATGAGTTTAAGTAAATGCTCATATACAAACAATTCAAGATTTTTTTGGAAGCTGTTGATAGAATTCACATGACAGAAAATAGATGCATCTTAATGCATGTAATGTCTGAATCATATTAGCCAAAGTTTTGATTTAAATGAATGTTAGAACATAATTTTCTCTCCTCTTGATTTCTAACATTAAGATTATTTGAATGCTATTAGAATACAAGTGTTATATATTACATAGATCTATATAATAGTATGAACAGTTTTTTAAAAAAAAGTTTATTTTAGTTTATATGATGCTGTTTTACCAAATGTGTAGTTTTGTCTTGATAGATAATTGAATTGAAAACTGTTAACCTCAGTTAAATATAACTAGTATTAAATTGATAAGGTGGTAGCTGAGGTACTGCTGCTTAGGGCAGGGGGTTAACTTGAGTAGTAAATACTGCTCTAAGTTGGAGTTTTCAACTCCAGGCAGGATGCAAGGTTTAATCCTTACATTATTTTCACTTGTTCATTGTTATATGTATATAGTTTTGACATCCACAATATATTTTGTACACTCATTGTCGCTACAAACAAAATTGAATCCTATACAAAATCCCATAAGAGATTTAATAAATACAGCTATATTTAAAGGTACACCTAAAAGAGGAGATGTAACATTATTTATCTTGTTATTTGTTATTTCGATCATAAGATTCTTGAGTTTTAAAAATGCCAAATGACATCTTTAAAAGGAATTTCTTTAAACATTAATGGATTGAATAATCTGTGTAAAAGGGCAAGCCTAATAAGATACATTAATCTACACAAGGCCAATCTAGTCTTCCTGCAAGAAACCCATCTCTTGAAAAAAGATATTGATAAACTAGCCACTAATAAGTATACAGCATTGGTTAGTTCAGAGCACACTCAGAAAAAAAGAGGAGTGGCTATTTTATGGAATAAAAGTATGTCCATTCCTAAAACCATTAAGTCTTATCAGGATGACAAAGGAATGTTTTGTATGGTTACAATACAAATTAATGGGAAGACTTACACTTTAATTAATGTATATTGGATACCTGGAATTGGTATTAATACAGTGAAACATCATATTGATAAGATCATATCATTCTCTATAGGGGATATTATTTTAGCTGGTGATTTTAATTGTATACTACATGAAAGTGATACTACCACTATAAAGAAAAGAAGAATTGCATCTAATGCAAAACATTTAAATGATTTTGCTAATTCTTATCATTTGAATGATATTAATAATCAGATAGAGTCAAAATCATTACCATACACCTTTTTTCTAACAGATACAAAACTTATTCAAAAATAGATAGGGTCTTTATTTCTAACCAGATGGTAACAGATTTAATTAATTCCCAAATCATTTCATGTCCTATATCTGATCATAACTCAATTGTTTTTGAATTCATGATAAAAATACTCATAATGTTCAGATCAAAAGGATACCAGCATACTTAACTCAGCTAAAAGACTATAAAGAATATATACTTTCAGAAGTACAACATTTTCTAGACATAAATAATACTCCTGAAGTCTCCACTGTCTATGTTTGGGATGCCTTAAAATCATATCTATATGGACAAAGTATCAGATGGTATAATAACAAAAGGAAATCTTGGGATAAGGAATTGTTAGATATTCAAAGTAAACTAGACTCTTATAAACATAATAATAAAGAAAATATTATGGACAAGAAAGTTATTGAAGAAATAAACAAACTAAATGAGAAATACAAAGAAATTTTAACTCATAAAGTTAAAATAACTTTAGAGAAATACAAGTTTTGTCTTATTCAATAAGCCCCAAATACTTACATAGACTTAAAAATAAAACAAAAGATTGAATAAACAAAACCATATCAAAGAAATCTTTTCTCTAAGGAAAAAGAAGAATGTTTCTAGTATACCAGAAATACTGGACGAATTTAGAAATCACTTTCACAAGATTAACCATAACAACATTAACATGGAACCTAAAGATAAAATAAAGGAGTTTATAACCACAAACATGAATAAAAAGCTTAATAAACAACAGATTAAACTATTGGACAAGAGTATTTCATATACAGAAGTTATTACACAAATAAATAAGCTTAAATCAAACAAAGCACCGGGTAATGATGGTATTATACCAGAGATATATAAAATCCTTTCTAAAACTACATATTCATTAATACATAAGGTTTTTATTCTGGCCCAAACTGAGTTAATAAGCCCCCCATCTTGGCAATATACATTTATTTCACCAATTTTAAAACCTAATAAAGATCCAACTAGATGTTCTTCATATCGACCCATCTCATTACTTAATGTTGATTATAAAATGTTTATGAGTATTTTTGCTGATAGATTGAAGACAATTATCCCCGGCATTATAGACATAGATCAGACAGGCTTCATTGTAAATAGAAATACTTTTGATAATATAAGAAGAACTTTAACATTAATTGATTTTTCAAATAGGAAAGAGAAAGATTTAACACTTATTAGTCTTGATATAGGTTCAGCATTTGATTCAGTAAGTTGGGACTATCTGTTTACCTTACTGAAATGCACAAATTTCTCTGATGCATTTGTAAATTTAATTGAGCATTTATACAAAGGAACGCTGGCTTATATTAAGGTAGGAACATATGTTTCACAAAAAATACCCATTCTTAAAGGTACAAAGCAAGGATGTCCACTTTCTCCACTATTATTCACTTTAGTAATGGAGCCTTGGGCTAATTTGATTAGAAACAGTACTGACATAGAGGGTTTTGAAATAGAAGAAAATACAACATCAAAAATTCAACTTTTGCAGATGATGTTCTAATTACATCAGCAGGATCTAATTCTTCTATGCAGTCTTTATTTGATAAAATGATGAATTTTAAAAGTATTTCTGGTTTAATATTCAATGAAGAAAAAACTAAAATACTACCTATATATACACGAAAAAATACTCTCATTAGTGATTTTACTAAATATGTACCCAACTCAGGTCAGATAACTTATTTAGGTATAATACTATCTAAAGATATTAAATCTATTATATATAATAACTATAATACCTGTTTTCTTAATATACAAAATCTTTTTAATACCTGGAATAATATGTTTTTTACTATGGAGGAGAGACTTACAATTATTAAAATGATAATATTCCACAAGATTTTATACTTAATACAATCAATAATACTTTCACCTACAAAAATAACTATCAAAAAACTGAATACACTAATGTTAAATTTCTTATGGGCACCTAATAGACCTAGGATTGCATTAAAGAAACATACTAATAGCTGGTCTCAAGGGGTATTTCTTTTCCAGACTTTAATTTATATATTATCTCTTCTATTATAAAAGTTATTACTTTATTAATAGATCGGTCATATGTCAAAATGGAAAGATTATTGGGAGCTAATTAGTATGCACTTCATGAAAATCTCCTTAACACATAAAAATATGATTATAAATAACTCCATGTTGTGGTTGCTAAAGGAATTTTGTACTTCACCTATTACACCTAAACATATGGTCTGTTACCCATTAAATATTATTATTAGTTATCGTAACTTTATATTCATGCACCCTAAGTATAGGGAATGGAATTTTATTGTATTCCCTATAATTTATACTCAGGGTATGCTTATGTCATCTACTTCTGAAGGAGCTCATTTAGCTATAGATAATAATCTAAAGTACTGGTATCAGCTGATATCTGATAATAAAGTCAAAAATCTAGATTTCTTAAAACAAGAATTTGATCTAAGAGAAACTTGCTGGTTAGAGGTTCAGATCTTTAGACAACATCTCATTGATAGAATAGATCTAATGTCTATAAAAGTTAAAGAATCTATTCCAAAACTGATTGATTACTTGATAATAAATTTACAGCATAAAGTTTCTGATAAAGGTAAACTTTCATATATACATAAAATTATCAGACAAGAAACTTTTTACAGTGTAGATTCATACTGGAATTATTTCACCTCTATTAATGGGGACCCACCAACTCAACAAGATAAACAATATATATTGGAATCTGCTTATAGAACTACATCTTCCATTGTCTGGAGACTTTATACATGGAAATTTTTACATAGATCTTTTATACACCTTTGATGATGAATAAAATTAATAATAAAGATAATCTATGTAAGAGATGTAATGTAGAAATTAATGCTGACTGGGCTCATATCTTTTATGACTGTATGAAGTTGAAAGAATACTGGAAGTCAATTAATGAATTTTTGCAGGCTCTTTTTACAGATAATTTCATTATTTCTAAGTCTCTAATATTATTCAACACACCTGTACCTCAATGTGTTAAAAAGATTAAGCTTCCCTTGTTATGGTCTATCCTAGCAGTGGCTAGGAAAATAATAACTAGAAATTGGATTTCAGATACACCTCCTTCGTTCAATGAATTTAAAAATGTTATGAATATAATGTGTCATATGGAAATAAGCACAATTAGAATGAGAACAACTAGAAAAACATCACATTTTATTGTATGGGATAATTTACAAAATTTGTTAAAAAAATTCTAATTTCAATAGCACAGTATTTTAGTTTAATTAATTGATCTGATTGTAGTGGATGTCTTTGTAAATACTTTAGTTGTTTTGTTGAATATTATAATAATACCTATTTTTAATTATTTGTATAAAATTGTTATGATATTTCTCTTATATGTAAAACAATAAACTTGTTTTGAAAAAAAAAAAGAAAGAAAAACAAACTGTTTGATGTCACTATTTTAGGATTACACCTTTAAATTATGTGATTGTGCTTAATTGGCTTAATTGTATTAACAAGTATGAGTCACTAGGATAGTACTTAAACTTGTTTTTTCTTTCTGAGCACTATTGTCTGAAGAAGTTAGGAGAAGTGTTTCCTAACGAAAAGCACTTTACACTTTGTGACTTGGATTCTGTGCAGCCAGATCGTTTTTAACTTTTTATTTCTTGTCAGTTACCAGAGTGTGCACCGGACTACTTATTGCTGTAAGCTTGTTTTACTCAGCTATTAAACCTTGTTGGACTTTGCAGTGTACACCCAATTTGTCATTTTTCTCATGTGCACCCTTGTGACTAAACCAGTCTTTAATTTACTGTTAAATGTCTGCTACCCTCCACAACCTCCTTGTGATGACCCCTCTCAGGGCCAGTAATCAAGGAGCCTGAATCCTTACACTAACCAGGGACGTTCACTTGGAACAAAAATAGATACACACAGTATTTCCAAATGCAGCTCTCTGCATGAAGTACAATTTCTCTTAACAGTACACAGGGAGCACACTCAGTACAGGGACTGGATTTCTCTCTCTGTCTCCCTCCATGTCCCCAATAAGACTCCCCACTGTCACAGCTGTAGAGTTGAGACCTCAGCTGACTGTCCAAGCTAAGTCCTCCACCATGCCTCTCTGTAAAATCAGTGCTGTGTGTCCCTGTTGCAAGCAACTGACACACACACACACACACACACACACACACACACACACACACACACACACACACACACACACACACACACACACACACACACACACACACACACACACACACTGTTTGAGATATGATTTTCACATACACGCACAGACAGACACACACACACACACCTGGGAAAGGTTGGCACAGATTTACTAGCTATGCCCCTTCTGCCCAGACTATAAGGTAGTTACACTGTCACCAGACACTCCAAACCCAGTTACTCTAAGGATCTTAGAAAGGTATCCATTTATACTGAGTGAAATTAATATTACTACAAATGATAGTGTTTGTCCTTTGCAGTAAGGCTTTCAGGAGTGACCACAGAGTCACCAAATAGGTATAAATCCTCAACATTTAATATATTTTCTAAAGGACCAGCCACAATGAAAAAGTTTAAATATATTTAATAATGAATATTAAAAGAACATGAAAGTATGGAATATCTGTTTGCAATAAACACCAGAGTTTCAATCACAGGAAATATTAAAAAATAACATAGATGGATAGATTCACACAGATACAGAAAAACAGTACTTAACTAATTTTACTATGTTTTCTGACTGATCTAAAGAATTACTTATTCCCTGGTTATTTACTAAAGCAAGGCAAGATGAAGTAGGAGAGGGATCCTTCTTTATCAGGTTCAAAAAACAGACTGCTCAGAGACTTCAGTCTCATCTAGTATTAAAACATCATTTTTTATGATGGATTACAGAATGACATCACACACATCTGGTCACCTGATTTCTAGTTCCCTACTACCCCCTTTCCTAGCAACTGACCCAGAATCTCACACATTTGTGAGAATAATACACACACATAGAGATTTGCTAAGATCTGTTGCAGCTTCTGGAAGTCAGAAAACAATTTCAAACGTCTACCCTTCCAGAATAGCAATTAGTTCAATGTTAAAGACAAGACAGAAGGCTTTCTACATTTTTCTCCAGACATTTTGTCTCTGGGTGCAATCAGAACTGTAAGATACAATCTTCATGGCCTAAATTAAATAATTTAGTTTCACACTATGGTGCAGCGGTTAGCGTTGCCACCTCACAGCAAGAGGTTCTCCTGTTCAATTCTCGGCTGGGATGCCTTCTGTGCGGAGTCTGCATGTCCTCCCTGTGGTCGCGTGGGTTTCCTACGGGTGCTCCAGTTTCCTCCCACATCCCAAAGACATGCAGTAGGTGGATTGGACACTCTAAATTGTCCCTAGGTGTGAGTGAGTGCATGTGTGTGTGCCTTCTATGGAAGGTTGGGCATCGGGTTGGCAACTCGGCACTGTAAAACTCCACTGCCGATCATGAGCGGACAGATGATCCGCTGCGGTGACCCCTAACCGGGAAAAGCCAAAAGAAGAAGAAGAAGAAGAATTTCACACTATTTTTTCAAAGTTAGATGGACTGAGATTGACCTCTTCTCTTCCAGTATTCTCTGTTAACGTATATACATTTCCTCAGTTACAACAGTACAGTCTGATATAAATGTATATCTTTTGTCCAGCAGGACACACTATTGGTACACTTTTAACACAAGCAGCTTTACAAATATATTTTTCAACACAAGCATCTGTACAAATCAGTTTGATATACATATAATTCCTTAACAAAAATTCCAGCTAGCTATACTGGCATATGTTACACATCCACTGCCATTACGTCTCTTGGCACAGCTGGCAATACCTCACATCATCACACCCCTAATTGATCATTTTCATTTAACTCTGGCACATGTTATACTCTCACTGCTATAAAAGACGTAAATGGTCTATAATTACGATCCTGTATGTATAATGGTCTACAGGAAGGCAGCAGACTCAGAATTTTACCCTGCTTTTGCAGAATCACTAGAATGGATTGTATCCCAAATTAGGTATCATTCTCATCTTAATAACTTCATTACGTACTCTCAGGAGATAGGAATCACTTTATCTTTATTTCATCTCCACATCTCTATTGGACAACCATCACTACCAAAAGTTTTGCTTTCCATCTAAATATTCATTATTTTCCACATTTCCTACATGCAGATCATAGGGATCATCAATTCATTTGTTTGCCCCACCATTACTTTCAGCATCCCAGCATCCCCTCATATGCATTCCATTTAGTTTTTGCAGTAGATTGCCTGTCAGAGTACCTTCAAAATACATCTGCAATTGCCATTAGGTCTCTAAAAAGTCTCCACTTATTAGCAATAGCTATTGCACTGCAACTCACTATGCCTTTTGGTATCCTAGTGATTATAGAAAAAAGTATGTCTTAGAGAAGAGACTTCTTAAGAAAATGATATCTGTTACCTAGTATAACCTCTTGAGTTCCATCTAAATCTATACATTTCTTTTAGCACTAAGTCACTTTCATTTAATTGGTTTTCTACTGTAAAGGTCCTTGCATTTCTCTTTTTTCTCTGCACTGGTATTATTGGTGCTTTAGCACCAAGGTAACTTTTTGAGAGAAGGGTGTTTTTCTAAATACCTGGTGCCTAGTGGTTAGATAGACATAGCTGGTATAATCTTTAAGGTCTTTGCCTCCCAAGCACATGGTACAAGATTCAATCTTGACCTCTGGCCAATGTCTGTATGGAATTTGTATATTCTTCATGTGTTTCTGTGGGGTTCTTCATACCTCCTGAAAACACATTGGGAGTTTTCACCTCAGTCTCACCCAAAGGTGAATGCAGTCATGGGTAGCAGCATAACGTTTAGACAGTGCTTATCGGGGGAAGAGTTGTGTAGGCCAACTGCTTTAGGCACTGGCTGTGGTGCACAGTATCCTCAGGATAGGAGAACAAGGACCACAGCATGTGTAGCATATCAGCACTAGCCACCTAATAGTGTAAAATTGTCTCTAGGTTATTTGAAGAGATTAATCAATGTTGCCAAAAATGGGCATAGGTATTTGCCAGTGTTAAGTGGGCTGAGTACCCATTCTAGTCTGATCTATGCTAATAGTAGGAGGCATCTATGTGTCCCCATTGGCCAGTGTGTTCTCACTTTAAAGCCCAGCAGCCCTGGGTAAATAAGCTACTAGCTGACCGGTGTACTGTACTGGTTCCTACAGGGTACAGCTGCATCTCATACCTCTCAACCTGGAGACATCAAAAATCTGGACAAAGGCCTATGAAAAGTAGGTACAAATGGCCAAAAATCTGGACAGTAATCAACATAAAATTTCTATGTATAATAATGTAATTCTGTGCACTCTAATGGAATTGTGGGATGCCAACATTCTAATAATTGTGAAAATATTCCCCAATTTAACATTAATTCTGAAAATATATATTCACACAGAAACACCAGTTAAAGTCCCTTTACAGCATTAACAAAAAAACCTTAAGGGAAGTAGTAGGCAATAAGCATGTAAAACACTTTGCATTATACTTTTTGCCCTACCACACTTCCAGCATGTATACAATGATGCCACGTTAGATGCACCCTTTCATAAATTCATTAAAAGAACATACATCAGTAACTGGAACATCATGTATAAAAGAAATGAGCACTCTATTAAGCTTAATACCAAACTAAAGTCTGTCATAACAGTCATTGGTATAACAAACCACCTTCTGTTCTTGTAGTTATGTAAATACCAATGTGCATTAGTAGGTTTTGTAAATAAATCTGGTAGCTGCTGATACTGGACACTGACTCATACCTCTAACTGCCCCCGAATTAGAATAATTTTTGCTCTATCCAGGTTTCTCTTCATAATCCCAATTCCCTCCTAAAACTGGTGAGTTTTGGAGAAAAGGTGGTGAATCACACAATATATAATGACAATAATTAGAGTTTACACTACCTTTACTTCAGAAAATGTATATTAATTCATAGAATCTTATTCTGTCAATATCTCAAATTAATATAAATACATATATTAATAAAGTGTAAATATATATATATATATATATATATATATATATATATATATATATCTATATCCACACCTATATATACACATATATATATATATATATATATATATATATATATATATATATATATATATAGTGCGCATACCTCTCAACCTCTTAGCGCAAGACATCTGGTCAAGACTAGCTTAATGGGGCACAAAGGCCCAAAAATAGGGGCAGAATTTAAATATTGCTCTTATAAACTTAGAAAGCTGATAGAATAACAGGCTTTGTGTGAGAATGCATTTTATGAAGGATATGAAGTCTGAAGCACATATATATGTCATTATTTAATCACTTCAGTCTTCTGTGATTTGCCAGAAAACCACAAGTTTTATAAGAAACAGGCCAAATCTATGAGGCTAAATTTGGACAGTTGAGAGGCATGTTTTACACACACACACACACACACACACACACACACACACACACACACACACACACACACACACACACACACACACAGACACACACACATCTTCCTTTTCTCTGCTCATATAAGCATACACCTACTTTCTCACAGCGTAAAACACATACTTTATCACTCATACCAATGGCTAGTTCAAATTACATACATGCACACTTTCTCTCTCATATAGAGGCATGCCTCTCAACCTCTTAGCTCAGGAAATGTGGACAAAGCCCAAAATGGTGGGGTGACAAAGGCCCAAAAATAGGGACAGATTTAAAATATTGCTTTTATACACTTAAAAATATAAAATATGGAAAGACTCGCAGGACAGTACTGAAGGTTTTGGGACCCAGATTGCTGTTTTTTCCACCCATTAGAAGCTTGTGCTACCAGCAGCCTAGGCACCTTTGGGAAGTGATCCCAGGCTTTGAAAGTCTGGCCTATACAACTAGGCATACTGCAGAGATGATAGTAGCATCACCAAAACTAGCAGTGGAGTTATCAGAATACCGATACATTTTACACAAGATGTAAATAGTATTGAAAGCATATATCGAAAATATTGGGACATCTTGTTAACAGATCCAGTTATTTCTGAGATATTGGGCGAAGAACCAAAATTTACATATAAAAATAAGTTGAATTTACACAGAATGTTATGTGGTCCGAATAGGTTTGACATAAATACAACTAGTAATCATAAAATGACTAGAAAATGTCAAAAATGCAATTATTGCAAATTCATTAAAGAAACTGATAAATTCAATCATCCTACTACAGGACAAGAATTTCATTTCACAGTTTCTGCTACTTGTGAGATCTGCCATGTGGTGTACCTGGCAACCTGTGTACGCTGCCCTGCGTTTTATGTAGGGAAGACGGACAGAAAGTTTAAAGACAGAATTAGGGAACACCTATATAAAATCAAAGTCACATGTTCTTCAAATGCTCTGTCTAGGCATGTACTTAATACATCCACCCAACATAGCTTTTTGTTTCAAGTAATTCAAAACAATGTTCCATCTCGTAGAAGAGGAGATATTTTTAACACCACGGAACAGATAGAGGCCAAATGGATCATCAGGCTTAGGGCTGATTTGTACCCAGGCCTCAATGACAGAGTCTCCATCAAACCTATACTCAAAGCTAGGAAATGCCATTGAAGCTTTTCACCCCTTTGCCACTCTTTATTAACTTTTGGCTGGTTTCACTTCCATATTTATAATATTTTTATACATCACATTTTCCCATTTCTGTCTCCATCGTTGTCTCTGTCATTTTGCTCTGCAGGCTTATTAGGGGCCAATTGTTATGAAAGATGCTGATATACCATGTGTTCCTTTTCTTCCAGCACACATATTTCACCTGATTTTGTACATTTAGTCTCATATATTTTTATGTTTATAATACCAGCTGTTATTAACATCTTTAGTGTGCACATATCTGATCTGAATGATCTATGCTGTTACAGATATTATGATATTTAGAAGCACACGCTGTACAAGTTTTAGATGTAGTTTTTGAATGATTATTTTGTGCATTTATAACTATGCTAAATAGCTCATGTGTAGATATTAATACCTTTATTAATTTGATCCCTATTTTAAGCATGTATTTATACATACAAGTGTTTCAAATGGGATTACATTGCTCATTATTAAACACCAAATATGCGTGCTATTTTTGTTACTAGTATGCATATAAGTAGCAGTATTTATAGGAAGATAATATGTAATTTTGAAACACTTTATTTGCTGCAGACTGTCTATGAGATGGTTACATAGATATTTAAAATATTTTAAAACATTTTGAATGTTATATGCAGCAGCAGTTAAAGTAGGGTAAAATGTTATTTGAGAACATTTCTATTGTACATCGTTTACAAAATGTCTGCATACATATTTTAAATATTTTAAATAATTTAAAACATTTTAAAATATTTTATAATATTTTATACTTAGTAGGATGTGGCATCAGAGTTGTTTGTAGCATTTTACTACAAAAGTGATGTCAGTTTAAATATTTTATGTACAACAGGATGTGACATCAGAGTTGACTTCAGTATGTTCAAACAGGATGTGACATCAGTAGTTGACTTTAGCATTTTGCTATAAAAGGGATGCTAGTATGTTTGTTTGTTAGTGGCCTGATGAAGATTCGTTGAAAGCGCTAGCCCTGTGTTTTAATTATTTTAATAAACGTGGTTTCTACTGGACGCTTGGATTTATTTTTACATGCTGGCTGCGTGTTTTTTCTACAAGCTATTGCCCAGTGGATGAGTAGGTTCGAATGAACACTCTATGGTGATTTTGACTCTTTTTATTGGATTAAGAATTCGCAAAGTAAAGCGGTTTATAGGTTACAGCTTCGTTTCTCTTTGTGGAACATTTGGTTACTTCATGTGACTGACTTGAACTGAACATAGCAAGTATACTTCCCACTATTTAAGCCTGTTTTTTTGTTGTACTTTATAAGTTTTATTTATTATCAGGCGAACAGAGTGTAGTGAGCATTATTCTTTGTTTTTAATCTACGTGACTTATTTTTGCTCACGCACTCATGGCTGAGGGAAGCAGTCAAAATTCGACAGTTGAACTACCCTACAATCCTGATATGCTTAGAAGTACCAAGTCAGGTACATCTAATATTAAGTGCAGATTTGAAGATGCTGTTACAAGTGACATTAATCCACTGTTATCTTTCAGTCCATTGGCTGAGACATATGATGAACAGAGTTGCAAAGAAGATTACCGAGGGCTTGAAACTCTAGTACAAGAAATGGAAGGATATTTTCTTAAACTGAAACGCCTCCAGTTGCAGAGGCAACACTTCGAAGCATGCATTACTCGCAAAATTGTTCCAAGGGGTTTAAGGATCCTGAAGATGCCAACCACAGGTACTGTGTATAAAGATTTGCTATATTCATGGCAACAGTTAAACTTAGATACTAGCCTGAAGTACATGGAGTTAATGATCAATTATTTCTTACCTCATGAAATATCATTGAGGGAGAAACTACAGAAGCAACAGCAGAGCTTATTTACCATGTACCCTAGACCAGTGGTAGAAGCATCTATTGACAAAATGTTGGACAGCGTCTTCATTTATGAGAAAAAACTGTTACAGCAAAAACGTCATAAACTTAGAAGGGACATAGACGATTTTAAAAAAGGCCATGTCTTTTCTTGGTCCAGAGTGGAGAATGGAGCCAAGGGATGGAAGAACACACGCCTTCAAAATGAAATGAAAGATAATACCAATATTGGTCTGGCCAGAGATGGGCCAGATACCAATGATGATGGTTCTAATGTTATTGTCATAGATAAACAGACAGATAAACAGTAAGAAAAATACCATTGTTACCACAGCAATAATACACCAGGATGGTACTAATGATACATGCTCTTCCCCCGCTGGTAATGTTCACAATATATCTGTATTTGAAGATGCTAATACAAGGTTAGATATATGTGAGCATATAGAAAATGAGGACGATAATGTTAATAAGATTATGAATAAAAATCTGAAAACAGTAGATAAAATTAGCCTAGGCATGGACGCCAAAACTAGATTCAATCGTATGAGCACTGAATCAGTCCCTTTCCCCATCGCCAATCAATGGAGAGGGGGTAGGGGGCAAGGGAACGGTCTATGAGCAGGGGAAGGCAGAAAAAGAGACCAGCAGGACCAGTACAGGCTGGTCCTACACTAAAAAAGATTTGGCAAGGGACCAAGAATCAATAGTGTGGAACATATCAAGTAAGCTTTTAACGGAAGAAGAAAAGTATGTCTTGGAGAAGGGTCTAACATTTATTCCCTCTAGTAGAAGCGATATCACAAATAGCATTATTGATTTGAAAATGTTTATACGAAACCTCCAAATGAAGGTTGATTTTCGTAATAGCACTAGTTTACCCCATCCGTTTAGAAAACCAAGCACTTACATTCCATGCAACCACCCACTTATCGAGGCTTATTCCAAACTGGTTGAGCAAGGATTATATGAAAATGATGCAAATAATAGAAAAAAGAGATGGTTTGGCAACCTGAAACCAGTACAAAGGAAAGCACTTAATGGCTTGAAATGTGATAGGACCATTATGATAAGACCAGCCGACAAAGGTGGTCCTGTAGTTATCATGGATATGGAGTTTTATATTGATAAAATGTGCAATATGCTGGATGATTCTGTTTTTTATTTGAAGATCAATGATAGTAGAGTGAATAGGATCATATCAGATGTTTCTAGTAGATTAAATGTTATGTTGAATGAGGGTAAGATTAATCAAGAATTATTCACATACCTTGTAGTGGAACATCCAATGATACCCATTATACAGGGAATACCCAAGATTCACAAAATGGTTTGGATCCACCTATGAGGCCAATTGTTGCAGGGAAGGGCTGGATCACCGAGCCGATTTCCATCTATTTAGAGTCCTTATTAAGACCTATAGTGGACAAGTACACACACATACTGAAAGATACTAAACAATTCCTAATTAAACTATATGAGAACACCTCGGTGAGTGATGGTTTCCAGCATAAATTGTTTGTGACACTTGATGTCAACTCTCTTTTTACTGTTATTCCTAATCATGAGGGACTCAATAGCATAAGTAGGATTCTTACTAGAGATGGCACATTCTCCGAAGGAAGGATAGAAGTCATCACGGAATTGATGGAAATTGTATTAACAAATAATATTTTCTTGTTTAACGGTCAAGTATATCTTCAGAGGGATGGCGTAGCTATGGGCACTTCTTGTGCCAATAGCTACGCCAACCTGGTTATGGCTTACTGGGAAATTTCTTCTCTATTTCAGATGGAGGAATTTCGTCAGAATGTTTCATTCTACACTAGGTTTGTAGATGACCTCTTCCTTATTTGGAAAGGTGATGAAGAACAATTGAGGTCTTTCTATGATAAAATAAATCAAGACACTAGTTTTTTAAGATTTTCTATGGTTAATTCCAAAGATGTCATACCCTATTTAGACGTATATGTTGAACAACTACCAAATGGTATACTTAACACTGGAGTTTTTCGAAAGGATTGCTATAGAAATAACTTTCTCCATCGAAGTAGCATGTATCCTAAGCACGTCTTTGGTAACATCGTCAAAAGTCAAGCCATGAGGGTATCTAGGCTGTTTTCTGAAGACTCATGCTTCAAAACAGGCATAGAAGACTTGAGGAATAAATTTATAGACAGGTCTTACACGGTAACAGAAGTTGATGCTACCTTATGTATCATAGGTGAATTGAGAGAAGGTAGGGCTTTTCCCTACTTCTCTAGTAAACGAGATGATAGTAGCATCACCAAAACTAGCAGTGGAGTTATCAGAATACTGATACATTTTACACAAGATGTAAATAGTATTGAAAGCATATATCGAAAATATTGGGACATCTTGTTAACAGATCCAGTTATTTCTGAGATATTGGGCGAAGAACCAAAATTTACATATAAAAATAAGTTGAATTTACACAGAATGTTATGTGGTCCGAATAGGTTTGACATAAATACAACTAGTAATCATAAAATGACTAGAAAATGTCAAAAATGCAATTATTGCAAATTCATTAAAGAAACTGATAAATTCAATCATCCTACTACAGGACAAGAATTTCATTTCACAGTTTCTGCTACTTGTGAGACCTGCCATGTGGTGTACCTGGCAACCTGTGTACACTGCCCTGCGTTTTATGTAGGGAAGACGGACAGAAAGTTTAAAGACAGAATTAGGGAACACCTATATAAAATCAAAGTCACATGTTCTTCAAATGCTCTGTCTAGGCATGTACTTAATACATCCACCCAACATAGCTTTTTGTTTCAAGTAATTCAAAACAATGTTCCATCTCGTAGAAGAGGAGATATTTTTAACACCACGGAACAGATAGAGGCCAAATGGATCATCAGGCTTAGGGCTGATTTGTACCCAGGCCTCAATGACAGAGTCTCCATCAAACCTATACTCAAAGCTAGGAAATGCCATTGAAGCTTTTCACCCCTTTGCCACTCTTTATTAACTTTTGGCTGGTTTCACTTCCATATTTATAATATTTTTATACATCACATTTTCCCATTTCTGTCTCCATCGTTGTCTCTGTCATTTTGCTCTGCAGGCTTATTAGGGGCCAATTGTTATGAAAGATGCTGATATACCATGTGTTCCTTTTTCTTCCAGCACACATATTTCACCTGATTTTGTACATTTAGTCTCATATATTTTTATGTTTATAATACCAGCTGTTATTAACATCTTTGCGTGTGCACATATCTGATCTGAATGATCTATGCTGTTACAGATATTATGATATTTAGAAGCACACGCTGTACAAGTTTTAGATGTAGTTTTTTGAATGATTATTTTTGTGCATTTATAACTATGCTAAATAGCTCATGTGTAGATATTAATATCTTTATTAATTTGATCCCTATTTTAAGCATGTATTTATACATACAAGTGTTTCAAATGGGATTATATTGCTCATTATTAAACACTAAATATGCGTGCCATTTTTGTTACTAGTATGCATATAAGTAGCAGTATTTATAGGAAGATAGTATGTCATTTTGAAACACTTTATTTGCTGCAGACTGTCTATGAGATGGCTACATAGATATTTAAAATATTTTAAAACATTTTGAATGTTATATGCAGCAGCAGTTAAAGTAGGGTAAAATGTTATTTGAGAACATTTCTATTGTACATCGTTTACAAAATGTCTGCATACATATTTTAAATATTTTAAATAATTTAAAACATTTTAAAATATTTTATAATATTTTATACTTAGTAGGATGTGGCATCAGAGTTGTTTGTAGCATTTTACTACAAAAGTGATGTCAGTTTAAATATTTTATGTACAACAGGATGTGACATCAGAGTTGACTTCAGTATGTTCAAACAGGATGTGACATCAGTAGTTGACTTTAGCATTTTGCTATAAAAGGGATGCTAGTATGTTTGTTTGTTAGTGGCCTGATGAAGATTCGTTGAAAGCGCTAGCCCTGTGTTTTAATTATTTTAATAAACGTGGTTTCTACTGGACGCTTGGATTTATTTTTACATGCTGGCTGCGTGTTTTTTCTACAAGCTATTGCCCAGTGGATGAGTAGGTTCGAATGAACACTCTATGGTGATTTTGACTCTTTTTTTTATTGGATTAAGAATTCGCAAAGTAAAGTGGTTTATAGGTTACAGCTTCGTTTCTCTTTGTGGAACATTTGGTTACTTCATGTGACTGACTTGAACTGAACATAGCAAGTATACTTCCCACTATTTAAGCCTGTTTTTTTGTTGTACTTTATAAGTTTTATTTATTATCAGGCGAACAGAGTGTAGTGAGCATTATTCTTTGTTTTTATACTGCAGTAATGATTTAATGAATGAACACCTTAAAAAATCTTTCCTTTTAATTATATTCATGTATACTTGCCTGAGGGAAAAAAGACAGAAGATTAAAAACCTGAGGTAAAGAAAAACTTTATTATTCCCATCCCATTAAAGGTAAAGGCTCTTGCCTCGGAAACCCATCCTAGCACAAACATCCCTAATGCATGAAGGTTTCTGTTTAGTAGGACATTTTATCCTGTTGTATAAAATATGTATTACTGAAGCCAACAGCTAAGAGATGTCATGGCAGACATTAAAGGAGAAACTCATTTCAAAATATAAATACATAACAAATGCACATTTACACAAAATATATGCCTTCATACTGAGAAATAACTTCTCACCCCTTGGATAACGCCAAGAATACTGTAGGTAATGAGGATGGTACCATATTCTTCATACCCTTGAAGGTGCCAGCTTGGCTTTTAAAGATGTTCATAGAGCCATTGACAGGCATGTTTCCGACCAATGATCCATACACTGTTGCACATACAGAGCACACAGACTTGTTCTCAAACTCAAAAGGCATGACAGATACACCCTGATAGAAACAGTGCCTGCCCACATATTTCAAGGGTCTTCTTTTCCCTTATATCCCCCACATAGATAAAACACTCGGACTCGGTCAGATTTGAATCTGCCAGCGGTTCTGTCCCCAACAATGATTTTTTACCAATGTCTTTCTTGCTTTTGAAAGCTCTGTTCTGCTGTTGGGGCCACATTGTTTTTGTCATGCTGAAAAAATAATATTTGTGAGAAACAATAACACCTAACAGAATTTCCACTTTATTCCTGCTTCTGTTAACCTAGTCACAATATGTGTGCCACTGCCACTTCATCAGGCGCTTCTTGAGAGTGACAGCTGAAAATCCTTGAAGATGTAATGAAAAAAATATTGAATCAAAACTTTATAGTTTGCTTCCGGTTTCTTTCTTACAAGTTCTACAGAGTATGTAGCTTCTGAGAGAATTTCTTGCCAGCAGAATATGGGCTGTTGATACTTGTCAAATTGATCTAACAGGAACCACAGTAAGATGACAGCTAGGCATATTTCAGGGATGTGCTTCTCAACCTCTGATCTCCACAATCAGGAATAGAAAAGAGCCAAAATAGCCAAGAAAAAACTCTCAAACAAGGGACCGACTATAAATAGTACTGCTAAGGAAGATGACAGAATAAGTGGACTTCAAGAAACACCTGTTTTCTGAAGTTACAAAAGTGTGATTTTTAAAGGCTGTTCTTATTTGTCCATTGTAAATGTACATTGTCAATATTTCCTCAAAAATTATACATTTTAGGTGGGATGAATCAAAATGCTGAGCTAGGATAAGTGACTTCCCTTAAAATCTGGAAGAGATGATAACATGAGATTTGTTTGGTTGCGTTTCTTGATGTTGTACAAGATGCTGCCACCAAGGAGTATTTTTTTTTAATTTAATGCTGAAACCTCTTAAAAGTGGGAGGTTCTGGTGCCCTTGTCAGCACATTGATAATGCCATGGGATACGCTGACATAAGTGCATGAGCATAAAAAATGAATGAAATCGGGATTTAAAGGGGCCAATCAGGAATTCATGACACCCTATTATTTTGAGCCCAAAACCGGGAAATACCAAGGAATTCGGTACAGTTGAGAGGTATGCTGCATCTATGCAACTCAGAGGCAATCTACCAACTTCTGGAAAGTGATTCAGCAGATTGCACAAGGAAACACAATCAGATATCAAGCAAACACAGAAATGCAAAGAAAACAGGTTCAAACACCACTCATAAATGATGTTGGCAGCAATGAGTTCATTAGGTCATAGGACATCAAAGGCAGATGGAACGAGTACCTTCCGGCTGCTTCTGAATGAAGAAAACTCCACAGAAGCTGTAGTGCCTAAGATACTGTCTACAAAGAAGAATGGAGAGCCCACCCTAGAAGAAGTAAGAACTGCACTAAGGAAATAGTGCAGTAGTCTCAGATACGGGCACAGCAGATATCTGATTAGGTGGATTAGGGGAGAAATGGCTCCTGAAGGTACTCATAGCAGTATAGAGAGAAAGGAATATCCCAGGTGACTGGAGAATAAGCATTCTAGTACCGATGTGCAAGAGCAAAGGTGGCAATCAGGACTGTGGGCTGTATCGATATACCAAACTCTCTGCTTGAAAGTGCTGAAGAGGATAACTGATAAATGAATGCACAGAGCAGAAGAAAGGAACATGGGAGATGAGCAGTTCAGATTTAGCTCAGGATGTAGCACAAACAACCTGATGTTTGCAGCAAGACAGATAATGGAGTAGACATGAGAAGAGGGTCTAACTATTTATTCCTAGACCTGGTAAAAGGATATGATGTGGTCCCACAAAAGCTGATTTGAGCAGGCCTGTAATGGTTAGAAGTCCCAGAAACACTGGTAGAATTAGTGCAAGCTATGTACAATTACACAAGTATGAGCGGTGTTTGGAGTCACAGAAGAGTTCTCAATGGATGTGGGGAGGAAGTTCATCAAGGTTCAGCACTAAGCCCAATACTGTTCATACTAGTACTGGACTATGTCAGCAAACAGGTTGCAGGGGACAAATCAAAAAAACTGCTGTATGCAGATGATATGTTATTATAAGCAGACTTGGAACAGGAACTTAGCAAATGGAATACAAAACTGAAAGCACATGGGATGAAATGGAATACATACAATATATTTGTCATGGGAGCAAATGAAAGAAATCAAAAGAAGCTGAAAACTGGAATAGGAGGAAAAATAGTGGAAAACTTAGCATCTTGAAATATCTGGGAGGGATGGTTGAGGAAAAAGGAAGTCTGAATGAGGAGGTCAAAGTTAGAATCAGAGGGGCTGCAGCCAACTGAATGAGAATCTCAAGGGCAGTGCATGACAGAAGAATACCAAAAAAGTTGAAAAGTACAGAACAGTGGTATGATCAATACTGTTGTATGTTATTGAAACTTGAGTAGTGAAGGAAGAGCTTTTGATGATGAAAATGAAGTGCTTGCAATGGGTGGTAGAATGAATACTGTAGCACAAAGAAATGGGGATATCAAGGCAGAAGCAAAACTATCTCCAATTACAGAGAAAGTCAAACAGAACAGATCACAGTGGCTCAGGCACATGTGCAGGAAAGCAGTAGATGACTTGGTGAAGAAGATTCTGGAGTGACAGGAAAAAGGCAAGGGAAAGCAAGGACATCTAGCAAAGAGATAGCTGGACTGTATGAGAGGAGATTTGAGACAGTTGGGCATGACTCTCAAAGAATGTAAAAGAGTGGCACTGAACTGAAAGTGGTGGCAGCAGATGACACAACATCCTGGCCCCATGTAGAAAATAGAAAAAAAAAGTTAGGGCAGGTGATGATGATAGAACTGGCTTTCCAGACTCTTCAGCCCTTTTAGCCTTTAACATTTCTGTAGTCTTTTTTTAAGACTGATAGTATGCACATTTCCTTCTTTTGCAATGTCTGTTATTTTCCTTTCCCATCCCTCAAGCAGTGCTTTTTTTCAGCTCTGTTATGTGCATTTATCATATTTGTCAAAAACTGCTTGCACCAGCCTTCAGAATTCCTAATCTATAATAGTAAATAGTAAACAGGAAACCTCCAGTGTCTGTCTGAATTAAGAGACACCTTTGTTCATAACTGGAAGCCCTAAGGGAGATGATCTGATATCACAACAAGAAATATAAAAGTTATCACTATCAAGTTGATGTGTTTTTTCAAAATATATATTTTATCAGCTCCAGAGCTTGTCTTACATTTCTTTAATAATTAGTAGCTAATGGAGTCACCTGCACTATTAAAAACACTACATGAAGATTATGAGTTTGAGTGAAGCCTCACATATCTCCATACTTTGGAAGCTTGAATAACTATTGAGTCATTTCTTACATCCTTAATAATTCCAGTCCCATATTTCTGGTGAGAAACATACACTGAAAATGGTCAACCTAACTCTGAAAATCATTAAGTCCCGCATAGCAACCATATTTGTCTGGTTTCCTTTACTGTGATAGGACATTTTTTTCATAGTAGTACCTAGCTCTTTAAAAGGCTGACACTAACCCGCCTAGTTGTCCTTAAAGAATATTTTATGCTCAATTTCATTCACAGTGCGTCTTGTGCAAGCCAACAACTCTAGGGTGTGACTACGTCAGATATGCTATTATTCCGTTTTCTTACCTGAACCCAGCAACCTATTTATGATTATTAAATTGATAATAACAGATTTAGTATATAGGTCAATATTGAGATTACCTATACCACCCTCCTCCCAGCTTGTTGTATGCCACTGTAGAGATATTCTTGCTTTTTTAGGAACTTTAGCAATATGGAATTTATTTTTTTATGACCGCTTTAGATGGGGGAAGAATTAATGATTGACTGATGAATAAGATTTTTCATAATATTATCATTTTGATTAAGGATAATCTATCCTCAAATGTGAAAAATAATATATTCCCGTTATTTGTTAGTTTTGATAGTATGTCAATTATGTGTTGATAATTAAACTGATATGGATTGTTTATAATTGTTCTCAATAATACCCCCCAAATATTTTAGCTATGAATTTTCCCAGTTACCGTTTTCATAAAAGTTTATCTTAGGAGTTATCTGTTTGCTTATTAGAAGTGTTTTGGTTTTATTTTGATTGAATTTTGGCCTGAAATCTTTTCAAAAAAGTCCATAAAGCTAACTAAATGTTCTAGTTATGTTTCAACATTTCCACATGTGATCAGAATGTCATCTGCAAATACGTGAATTCTGGGTAAGAGTTTATTGCTTAATTCATAACCTTCTATGTTTACATAAGATCTTATGAAGTTGGAAATGGCTCATCTATTTTGCAAGTGCAAATAAAAGGAGAAACAGGGACCATCCCTGTTTTGTGCCTTTTAATCATTAAAGAGGCAAGAAATGAATGAGCCTACCTTTACAAAAGAAACAGAATTGACAATGTTTTTTGATTAGTTCTATAAAATCAGTTGAAAAGTTGTATTCGTATAGTACTCTGAATAAAAATTACCAGTTTCTTGAATCAAAGGCTTTATCCATATCCAAGCTTATTATTGTTAGTTCATTCTTTTTTGTTTGCTACATCAATCAAGGAAAAAAGTCTTATTATGTTATGTTGTCCTTTCCTATTAATTATAAATCATTTGTTCTTCATTTATTAAACCTGTTAGCATCAGTTTTACCCCCGGATTCACAAAACCTCCTTGTAAGACTAAATAAGTCTTACTCGGAAACTGCAGTTGAATGGTCTGACATCCGTGTGCCATGCATATTCATGGGGGCACGCTGACTCCACTCTAAGTCTAACATGGACCGTGTAGGAAGGCAGGGGGCATGTCTGACTGCCCAGCAGTCCTAAGATCCACACCCCTGCAAGTTTTTGAATTGTGAAATGTCAACACACATGAGCGAGTCCGCTCAAATGTCAACATACCCAACACTATACTCCCTCACATTGTAAACCCCCAGTAGAGTTATAAGATGTAAAATTGAATTTTTTTTTCGAATTCCTGATATAGCTGCCCGTATTTGCGCGTGTTTGCGCAGGTGTGCCCATAGCTTAGCTAGAGTTAGCAATGTCGACATTGAAGAGAATAATAACAAATGTTTATGCAAATCAGTCCAAATAGCAATAGCGTACTGGTAGAGCTTTCTGACAAAAAGAAGGCATTCACGGTTCGAGTCCCACCACTCCCCTCTCAATTTTATGTTTTAAATTAGCATATGAAATAATTCCTGACATATATATGACTAAAATATTACTAAAAAGCATTGAAATGGAATATGTATCATTGAACAAAATGTATATACAGAAATGTAAGAAGGATCTTGACATATAAATGCCTGTAGCTAAGCAGTGCTTAACCCAGCACAATTTAGTTGCCCACAGCTAAGCAGCGCTCTACCCATCGCAATCTAGTTGCCCACAGCTAAGCAGCGCTTTACCCAGCACAATAAGTTTGCGCGGAGCTGTGCAACATGCTAACCAGCACACCGTAGGGCAATGTGGAGCAACGTCAGGCAACATCGGGCAATGTGGAGCAACGTTGAGCAAAGTTACCTAAACACAGCCACATCCCATAGCCTGTCTGGACAGTAGTAAAATAAAATGCAGTGACAAGTTTCGAACCTGAGACACTGTGCACTATAATCAAAATACTGAACCACTAAGCCATAATAGCTTAGGATAAGCATCCACTGTTAACATACATATACTTAAAAATGGTAGATTAACCATTGCTAAGCAGGTCTGCAGTCAGCCGAGAATTATCAAAAACGGCCAATCACAAAAAAGTGCAGGAAATGCGGCATATTTAAGCTCCATAGGTGGGAATACTCACCCTAACTGATTGTAGCTCCCATCTGCAGTTAGAATGTCTAGTGCTGGAGAGGGTACTTGCTTTCGAGCCCAATGCTGGGGCATCGAGGAGTTAAAATACATGGTTTGGCTCCTAGTCCATCGTCATGAGTCTCGACTCCTGCAGGGCCAGTTCCAAGGGATGGAGTATAAGGCAGAGACTTGGAACCGGTTGGCTCATGAACTCAGCAGTCCCACAGGCGTCCCTTGGACTGGTGAGCAGGTCCATCACCACCATGCAGACCTGAAGAGGCAGAAGCAGGACCTACTGAACCAATGGATCCGGGAGGCCCGTCATATGCAAGATACCCCACTACTGAGTAGGTAGCCATGGAATGCAGTATGTAAGACATGCTAATATTGGCTAAATAATGGATAGGTATGTCTCAATATCCCTTCATTTACATCACAGCTGCAGGTGTCCATGCTGTGAATCAGCAAGCCTATGCAGATAGGCTGCTAAGGCTGTGCCACCAGGTAGGTTAGTAATTATTCTGCATGTATTGTTATATAATATATGTGAGAGAGCATGAAAAAAGTGCTGTAGCCCAATAATACAGCTATAAAATGCCCTGAATAAATTCTCTGCATGTACTGTTATATAACATAAGTCAGAGAGCCAGAAATACAGTGTAGTAATCCATTAATAAAGGTGAAATAAGTCTGGAATACTATCTCTGCATGTACTGTCATATAAAATAAGTGAGCGAGCCTGAAAAAGAGTGTTGTAACATATCAATAAAGGTATAATATGTCCTGAATAGGTCTTCTGTATGCACTGTAATATCAAATAAAGGAGACAGCCTGTAGAAAAGAGTGTTTAATGTAAATAATAAAGGTATAATACTGGGAGTGTGTCTGTGTCACTTACTTTGAAATGTTATTGTACCCTTGCATTAAATAAATAGTACTGTTGTATAAAGTGCTGTCAACCCACAGTTGTGCAGTCCCATATAAAGTGGATGAAGGAAGTGCCAATAGCTGTGAAGCATGTAACAGTCCTCAACAGTCAGTAAATGGCTGTCATGCATATGTAAATCTGGCACACGAGTAGCTTGTCAAGGTGTTCCCCAGAAATGTGAGTGTGCTACAAGAAATGTAGGGTTCTGTAGAAATTTAACTGAAAAAGTCACGTGAACACATCCAGATAAGTAGATACATAAATTTGTTTGTGTCTTTTGGCTTTTCCCAGTTAGGGGTCGCCACAGCAGAACTCCGGTCCGCTAATGATTGGCAGTTGATTTTTATGTGCCGGCTTGCCAGGCCTGACGCACAACCTTCAACGAAGGTACACCTATTCACGCATGTCTCCACACGGAAGACGCTCTAGCTGAGAATTGAACCGGACAGCGTCTTACTGTGATGCGACAACGCTACTGCAGCACCACCACTGCAGGTATGTAGATACATAAATATAAAAATAAAATATAACTATGTAGCAGTAACATCTGCATCTTGGACAGTTAGTATGTCAGATATAGGTCAGGTATATAATGAACTAGCCAAACCCATTACACAATCTAATGCATGTTGCCTAGTGTAATAATACATGTAGGGGATATACACCTTCAGTCACTAGGAATGCAGTGTAGAGTAAAAGTACTAATAAGATGTTAATGGAGGCTTCTTTTTACACCCTACTCAATGTGCATAAACAGTGCAATTCCACATCTCAATGGGTATGTCTAATCTCAAAACATTTGTTGGGACATATGTCCTATTGTTCTATAAAAATCTGCATTTTCTTTGATGCATGTGCCCTGTTCAAACACCACAATCTTGGTGGCCTGTTGCCACCAATCATCCCTGCATGCTGTTGTAATGTCCACTGTTGTTCAATATATGCATGTGTTATGCTTGCTGTTCAGCTGTTGTAACCCTGGTGTGTTGGGTTAATGGGAATATTACTGCATGCTGTTACAACTAATTTGGAATGCTGTTGTCTATGTTGTAATTAAACACACCTAATCACAGAACGTATGGGAAGGCCGGTCCCAGCGGACCCACCTGTCCCTCCTCAGCTGGCGATTGCACCTGGCACCAGCATGTCTGGTGCCCAGCCTGGGCTACCCTCCTCCATTGGTCCTGTGCCAATTTTGGGTGGAAGTGCTGCAGGGGATGGGGCTCATCCCCCCCCCTGCAAGCGTGGGCAGAGAAGGGCCACCTTTCACCCTCCAAAGGGTCCGGGTTGTGGTGCATAGGGAGATCCAGCGTTTAGTTGCTGATCCCCTACGCCAGCTTGAGGCGAGAGTGGCACCACCCACGGGTGAGCCTGCCCCTCCTACGCAGCCCCCAGCACAGCCACCCTCAGGTCTGTGAAGGTTCAGTGGTGATTGCTCATGGGTGGAGATCTCAGTCCCACTGTTACCATTTGTGGGCTCATGGGCTTGCGATTTCCAAACATCCGTCCCCATCAATTGTGTTCACCCACCCTATGTGTCATACTCCACCCCTGTATGCGTCTTGTTTGTCTTGTCTGTTTACTTCCCCAACCTACCTCCCCAAATATACCTACTTCCTCTAGCTCACATTCCACTCTCACCTGTTAAAAAAAAAAAAAAAAAGGACAATCTGTACCCACAAAAAAATTACGCCCCATACATAGCTGCCCATTTCGCACACATGTCTGCTGGACATGTAAACTGATAATTAGAATTGGCAGTACAACATACTTTGTTGTCCTCACCCCTCTCTCAGGGGTGGAAGGTTTCAAATTTCACTCCAAATTTGTAACATATGCACAGCTGTTGCTGGTAAAGAAATGGGCAGCTATGGACCTTCCTTACACCCATCCTGCACATTCCGATCTGGTTTCCCTACTGTCTTTCCCTATCTGTGCCCACTTTTTCACCACTTTCCTATCTCCCCATTTTCTTTTCTTTCAAATAAATTAGCACAGGGGTTAGTGGGAGTAAGCACTTCTAAGCAGTAGTTAGCAGGTTTGAGCGAGTGTGCGCATGTGTGCGCTTAGCTAAGTATTGCTAAGCGTCGTGCAAACCCGTGCAAATCCGCTTACAACTGCTTAAAAGTGCCTTAATCACTCTGTATGTCAGGGCCCTTGTTCTGTTCAGCAGCAAAATAAAACACCTCTGTCAGTCTCGACCCCCAGACCTTGGACACACTTGATTGCATGAAGTACCACTAAGCCACAGCAGATATACAATAACTTGGTGCTGAAATAAATATATCATGCAAAACAATGAGTGAATGTAAATGAAAAATGGGAAGGCCACAACACAAAGCTTGTTCTGTGGATCTTTACCAGCAATTGTTGTGGAATTGCATTACATGACTGTGATAAGAGAAGCAGCCATTCTCTCAGCAAATAATGTTATTGAGGCACTTTACAACCCTCACACAGTATCATAGCAGGGCAAACACTGGCATATCTGATTAGGGCAGAGGCCATACTTCCTGACTGTGAAACATATATCGTGAATCCCTCTGAAAAGTACTGACGTTAGTCAGAGAGGTGTTGTATTACACAATGAATACTCACAATAATAACAGTAGACACCACTTATACTTCATAAAAGGAGTACAAATCCACTTGCACTGCTTCACTCAAGTCTACACTTACTGTCTCTATTAGTTGGAAGGTGTACCTCACTTTTAACTACCTATCCCTGACTCCAAGCAAATATGTATCTGAGTGTTTCATAGGCCTGTCAGAGGCACAAACACACAGGCATATCAGCACATCTGCTGTTACACATTCTGCAAACAGCTTTGTGTGGACTTCCACAAGCATACCCTTATGTAGGAGTACAGCACAGAAATACCAAAGGATCTAGCCATGTACTGGTAGCAACTGACTGTAACAATGCCATTGTACCAGTGCTGAAAACACCTGTGGGTTGCACAGACAAAGAATAACAGGCTAACATCTGTCTACCATCTGGATAGGTTCACAGTTGGGACCTATGCAGGCAGACCACCTGCCTTGATAAACCAACAGGTGCACACCAATCCATTAAGTCCAGTAAGATAACACTCACACAATAAGACATAATGCTCTCTGTATGTCTGCATCCCCCCCCCATATTTTAAATATACGTGTGTTTAGGGTCAACCAAGGATGTAGGTAGGCATACTCAGCAGTGGATTTGTCCAGTTTACCTGAGACTCCTGTGCTAATGTCAACAATAAAAAGTACACAAACCCTGCAGAAGTGAGTACATCAATATGCACAGTATAACAGTCCACAAACAGTTCATGTGTCAAAAGAATACTTCTCAATAACTACTTTTGTATGGCAGTCAATTACATACGTAGAAATGAAACTACATACTCACATATATCTTGTGTAAGCATTTGTAGGTGTGACTTAAACACTACACTGATAGCTCTGTACTGGAAGTGGCAACAGTCAGGTCTGAGTACAACATGTACATCACTGTCTACACCTCTAGCTTCAGATATAAGAAGTATACCAACCATCTGACTTACATAACAGTGTACACAGCAAACAAGCATGGGCCCCACTCTGGAAATCTGAAAGGGCTATGCCTACAAAACCTAGCATTTTATAGCATTGGGTTGCTATGACAGTGAGTACTGCAATTATCACACAGCAGGCTGTATGCATTTACCAAATGCTTTGCACCGATTGGTGCAGAGGTCATCACATGCACATGTGCTGATACCTATAAAAGCAGACTGTACTTACTATCCCCACATGCAATCATTACATTGCACCTGATACAGCTTCACAGAACTTGTGTCTGAGTAAATAGGAGTTATTACTTAATAACTCAAAAGTTTAATTGAGTAAGGATACTCTAGTGAATCATCCACCAATATATATTAATTCAATTTAAAAAAAACCTAATTAATAAGAAAGGGAATTAAGTAGAAGCTATCTCTACTTAGGCAACACCAAAAAAAAATTGTCCAAAAATAAAAAAACAGATGGACCTGAAAGTGACAAACAGGTATGTGACAGAAATGTGATTAGCGGCAAGTAGTAGATGTTTATGAAGAGTACTGTAAATACTTTGAAACATGCATATGTGGCAGCAGTAGGTATGCATGCACTGATGTTATGCATGACTACTGCCATGGACAAATTAGTGTGTAGCTATGTGCAGTGGGACATAACTGTGACATATGTAGCTCAGCATTTAATGTCAAACATCCAATCATGTCATTATGTTCTGTACAGTACTGTGTATAATGGCTGTCTGGGGGAGTAGTGCAAACAGCTATATAAACATGCATGTGACAGAGTAACACATGCATGATAGTCATATAATGTGTAGCTTAGCACTGGCAACTGCTGTTCCAGGCTAGTATAGTAATGTAGAATTAGCAGCTATAAATATTCCCCCTAATATTACTGCCATGCACACATGTGACAACTGTTCATGTTGTAGCAAGGCCCAACAGGTCATCCATGAGGTCTACAGACATACAACAGTGTGTACCTTGTGTGTGTATGGCACACACATATGTAGAGATAGCTATGTGTCAGATATATTAGCATCTTAACATGTGCATAGAACAAGGTACATACTGCAACTGTTTGTGAAGGGTGGACATATATATGTTGGTGAAGGTTGTTATGTGCATATTTTCATGTAGGTTGTGGTGTGTGGCAAACAAGACAGCATACAGTGCTGGAATATGACATGTGTTGTTTAAATGCTGTGGGTATGATTTGCTAAGTTTATAGTCTTCCAGACAGAGAGTCCTGCTAAAGATACATGGCCTGAGAATACCTTCAATGCATTCTGCACAAGACTGTGCAAAATTGTTACATAACTGTATCTCTCTCAACCCTTGCATAATTGATATTCCCACCATGAAAGGTGGACTGTATATGTGCCTACATGTAAATCTATATGTACTCCAATGGATGTTTATATGTATGCTCAAGCTCAATGTTATAAATGTATTGCCATCCTTTTTGTTAAAAACCCTGTACCCATTAACTACCACATTGGTGGTAGGCTACTCAACACCAAAACTGTGTTAAGAGACCACGGGACACAGGTGGACAGTAGTGTCCCTTTTGATAATCACAGTGCCACAGTAGTCATGTACACTGTGTACGGTCCACATGTCATCACAAAAGGTGTGTCATACATGGAATGAGAGGTCAGTGTTCCACTCTACTCATCAGTCATAAAACCCATCATAGAGTACAATGGGCATTTTGGTATGTACCTCAGAAGACATCTACAGCAACTGTCGACACCAGGCACAAACACCACAAAGAGTATTACCAGACTCAAACAGGTGCCCTATGTAGACTGTCTTACAAAACCACTGCTACACTGTGTCACATACCGCACACCCAGAGCCAACCTCTGCCTAACATACAAAGCTATGCCAAACCCACAGGTGTTGGACATGCTCCATGTCAACAGATCAAAATCCCTACAAGCTACACACTGTACTGATCTAAACCTTGTAACGTCAAAAAGCAGAACATGCTGGAGTGGTACATTCTCATCTCAGACACATACCACACCCTGGAACTAACTACCTATCAATAGCAAAGAAAGGTCCTCATTAGCAGTCTTCATGAATAATCATGATGAATGGATGTGACATAGGAAATACAACCCGGGAATCACCTCTGTGGCTCTGCATGACAGGGGCACATGAACTTAAATTACATGGGTGTTGAAGGGCAGGATACCGTATGGCTAGTCTTCTATAGGCCCTATGCCTAATAGCCTATGAGCTACCTATGACCTGATGCACACACGCATGTACATGTTGCATTAATTGCTATGTGAGGTTGACTGAGTGTGATGGTGAATGTGTAGGTGAATGTGTCAACATTGTGTATATGTGTGATAGCCTAGTGGGTAAATGTTTATATCATGGTATGTAGTGTTCTAGCTCTGATCCTCGCAAAAGATATGTATGCTGTTGCTAGGCAGCAAAAGCAGTATGGTATACGGTGTGACATAGTCCCATGGTGTTGACTGGAGTGTTCCATTGTAGGCTAAAGTGGTACATGTATGCAAATTGATTGCTGACACTAGTGAATACAAATCCCGTATGTACTGTAGTACTACCTGAAGCTGTAGCCTAAACAGCACAGTATGGTGTATATCCACATTGCTTTGAAACACTGTTTTGTTTGTTACCTGTAGTCCCCATACATTACATAGCTCAGGCAGGAGGTTTTTTAAGTTCTGACACACAGTACTGTATGGTACACAGGTAAAGCTCGTCTGAGTTGCCATACCTTTGTGTCTTGTAGGTATGTCTGATGTGTGTGTGGGTATGCCTGTAACATGGCCTTGGTCGTATGTGTGTTACAGGATATAAGTGCATATCTAGCAACATGTATAGTGTAGTACAGCAGTATGCCACCTATATTGATGAATGTGCACATATGTTACTTAGGGGGTTTGCTATCAACATGTAGTGTGTTGTACTGGGAGTTCTGTAACTGTACTTTACAATCATTTCAATGGATGACAAATTTATGTATGCATTAGCTTCATAAATACCTCCTGTGGCTAGGTGGTGCATTGTGTCACATACAGTGTGCCATGTGCTGTTGTATAGTCTTACATACTGGTTTCACTTTGTTGCTGTGCAGAACATGGTTTAATATATAGAACGTGCCAGGCACTGCCAGGCAGTTGTGGACTGAGCACTGATGTGTGGGATTAAAAGTGTGTATCTACTGACAGCCAATAGGTTGCTAAATATAGCATTTCACTGATATCTGTACTTTAGAATGTTAAGTGTGCCACAAGACTTGCTCACAATAATTGTTTTATTTTCTTCCAGGGACATGTCTCATCATCACAACCCTGCCTATTCCCCTGAAGAGGAGGAATTAATCATATCCACACTAGTACAACATCACACCCTGCTGTTCTCCAGAACCAGCCAGGACCAGCATGAGTGCACTGCACTGTGGCAGGATGTTGTCCGTCGGGTTAATGACGTAGGCATGCATAACCGGACTTATGAGCAGGTACACCATCACTGCAGTGATGTAATTAGACATGTCTGGCAGCATGCCTCTGATGTCCACAGACAACAGCTTGCCACAGGTGGTGGTGCAGCATCACACCCGCCCCTCACCAGAGTGGAAGAGCTGCTCCTTAGCGTGGTGGCTCCTGGCCAACCACTACAACAAACATGTGTCATCATGGAGGCCGGAGTCACCCAGCAAGTTGACTCAGAGCATGCAGGTAACATGCCATATCTGTAGACTACTGTTAGCTCGATTGTTATAACATGCATATGTCAGATATGTACTGTGTATTTGGAAGATGTGGAGCCTGGTGTTGTGCAATACTGATAATTTTGAACATAATCTGTATGCCTGTGACTGTCAACCATTGTACTACTGTAAAATTGCAAAGTCACAGCAGCAATGCCACAGTTGTTGACACTGACAAACTGTCTCATATCCATGTAGGTCCCTCTGGTGTGACAGCAAGACAGCAGACCCATGCTGGTGATTGTTCTACATTTCATATGGCAAATAACATGTGCATGTCATGGGTGGGTTTTAGGCCATTTACACATGTACAACACCTACACATAATGCATGCTCTGCAAGTTTCCTGTGGGACTATTCACATCCCAGTAGCATGAGTGGCTTCCTCAAACACATGCTATACACAGAGCATCCCGAACCATTGTGGTACACTGTAGTGGACATTGTATAGGCAGAGTCAATACACATGCAGACAACATACACCACCTTGTCATACGCAGTGCGTGTCAATATGATACACATGGCATATGTAGACACCTGCTGTAAGGTCAGGCTCCAGTATCCCAAATGTCATCCACACAGCACACACACTATACCTGAGGGGTAGAGGCCTATCATGGAGCATTGCAAAACTCTTCAACAAACAAGACATTCATGTTAGGCAATGCTCCCTATTGAACACCTTACATACCCATGTAACAACTGCCTGTGAAATGGTTAATGTAGCTACAGTGCATCAGTTCAGGTACAGCAAGATAGTTGCCAGTGTGGCACACATTAGTGGCCTTGAGTGACCACATGATGCTGCCTGATGATGGCTCATGGTACTACACTACATCCAGTTACAGTAACTACAGTACAACACATAGCATTCATTGCTATACACCTGACAGTTGTGTGCATCCAGCCATGATATGTATACCTGTGAGTGATGGTGCACAGGACATTGAAAAGCATGTAATACTTGCACAGCAATGTTGTGTTCATGTACACATTGTGTTCCAGGGTGAGGCCAATCATTGAACAACACATATGCATCAAACACATGTATACTGTTATTAACAAGGACTCTCTACACTCGCACTGCATGCTGTTGAACAACACACATCTTGCATGCTGACACGTATGATAGGACTCTGGCTTGTGATACTGGACTCCACCATCAACCACTAATGGGTATGTTCTGGATTGCTGTTGGTGTGTGTGTGTGTGTGTGTGTATGTGTGTGTGTCTACTTTAGTGGGTAGTGTATTTGTGTTCATGTGTGCATGTGTTCATGTGTGCATGTGTGCATGTGTGCATGTGTTCATGTGGGCATATGTGCATGCATGCATGTGTTCATGTGTGCATGTGTGCATATGTGCATGTGTGCATGTGTGCTAACATCATGTACAGATTGTAAAGTGCATTTCCTGCCTCCCTCTCACAGGTGCTGAGGTTGTGTTGGTTGAGTGCAGCAGGGAACCTGAAGACACTGCCACAAATAGTGTAGATGATGAAACATGTGTTGTGGCACAGGCAGGTTTGACAGGGTCTGCTGTTGTTCCGCCAATCAACAGTACACAGCTTTCCAAACAATCTATGTGCACATTCATACTGCCAATGCATCCCTCATCACCAATGGCCTTAGCTGAGGGACAGTATACAGTAGGCATTGACCAGGATAGTGTGGTATCTATGGTACATGCAACCCCTCACAGCAGCCATACCCAGAATCCTGGGACAGTACCACATAGGCAGATGTCCAGGGGTTCTCGTGGGATCACCGCTGGTCGTAGTGCCCCTTGCAGACGTGCCCCCACAGGTCTTATAACCTCAGGTATGTTCTGGGCTGTAATGCAGGCACAGGCACATATGGAACAGTACACCAGACAGGAACTGAGGGTGCAGAGGGCCCATAACACCGCTATCAATGACAGTATCCATGACCTTGCGGGTGCAGTGCGTCACTACACAGAGATCATTGATAGAGGTTGGGGGGAGACATTAGATGTCCTCCGCAATGTAATGTCCATGTGCCAGGACAGTGCAGGACGGCCGAGACGTCGACGTGGACATATGCCAGCAACATCATCAGCTGGCAGTCGTCGCGGATGACACACAAGTCACAGCCGCTCCCGTAGTGGCAGTACCAGCCCCAGCAATGTTGGAGCAGGACTGTCAATAGACTGTCATAGCCGACCACGTGCATGTGGCTCTGGCCAGTCCCAGCAGGGACATGGGTCCAGTCAACATGCCTCTGCCTCTGATGATAGTACCCAGTCTGGCTTAGTACCCGATACTGTCCATTGCACCCCTGCCAGGCACAGGTACTCTGTCCGTGGCCAGAGACAGTGATCTGTACAGCCTGTCAGGTACAGTCTGTGGCTGTCCCACAACCTCCCATATATGGCAGCCACATGGTGGAACTGTGTGCATGCAGACACACACAAATAATCCAAACACCTTTGGCTAACACATACACACACACATCACATCAACATTGACCCATGCTGTACTGTTGTCCCTCACACACACACACACACACACACACACACACACACACACACATACATGTCGATTGGATGGGTCAATGTCGGGCTCTGGCAAACCAACAACACCCCTGTGTATATGATGAAACTGTGCCACCTCCTGTCATCTGTAACATTGATGCAGGAACAGGCTAACATGGTGCTGATGCACAGGGTGACTTTATAGCAGTGTAGCAATGTTAGCATGTTGTCAACAGTACAGTGTAATGATATCCTTGTAGGTATATCTGAGCAGGCATGATGCATTAAAGCTATGATAATCAATGTAGTAGTGTTTACAACAGTGTTAATTCCAAAAATGTATTGTCCGCCCATGTGCCACTTGGCTGATGTGTGTAGTTTTGGCAGCATGTGTTGGTAAGTGGACAGTACGTGTGTGATGTGTGCAGTACAGATTTGCAGGTGTACATTTGTGAACATGGTGGAGGTGCACTGTCTGCATATACGTGCATAGTGGACACATGAGAAGGGTGACATGCCCTGTATTACACAGTGTCAAGACTTCATTGTTTCTATTGGTGGCCAGTATGCATTTTAATACACATACGTTTTAACTTGGATACACATGTGTGTATGACATGGTTTGACACTATGCTGTGGGTGATACTGTTACTATCTATCATTGGTTTGCATTCTGGTAGTGTACAGAACCTCAATAGCCTGACCATGACCAATCGTTAGATGATGTCTTGACAATTGACACACAGATGTAGGAAACTCAGTAGCATTTGGATCCGTCTGGTACTGTACTATACCAGTAACCAGTGGTATTGACCGCCATCCATTCCTGGGACCACTCCTGCCTGGTATATAGCCCCCTTAGGTACAAGCAAACACACTAGGGATATGTCCGTCCACATCTGGAAATGCATACAGTGACCTACAATGCATTCTCTGGATGAGACACTTATCCTCCACAAGGGTATCATACAGACAGATACCTGTTGTCCAACCCATGCTGTAAAGCTGTAAGCCAAATATAGCATAGTCAGCCACATTTGTTAAACATAGTATCCCAACAATACCACATAGGTAGTAGCCCCAAACATGTGGAACGGGTACTGATGTGTACATACAACCAAGTGTTATGTCATCTGTCCTTTGGTATTCACATTTCCATAGGTATCCTGAAGCCTCTCGGTGTATCACATAACCAATAAGGGGTCTGTATGCATATCCACAAAGTTGTTGTACACCTATAATGAATGTCCATTATTGACAGACTTTGTTGTGTTTGAACATGTCTGAAATATACCCAAGGCATGAACCCTCACTCACACTATTCTATAGAAACTGTCATGGGTGTGTGTGACACAGATGACCTAGGCCACAGATCACTACAGTGGCTGGCCTTGTCACAAACATACATATGTGACCGAAGGTCTGAAAAGCAGCAGCACAATCTGTAACAGATGTATTCATGTAGAAACAGGCTTCAGACATATGAACTAATTGAGGTCACATGTACATATATGTATTTGTCACAAAGATACCTGAAGTATGCAATGCACATACTGTTGTTATAATGATATGTCATACAGTAGTAAAAGCTAACTACACAACACATTGACCCACAGTATTCCACACACACACAGCAATTGCAGGATTCAAACCCCTACCTAACTATGTTATGTCATTAGAGAGATACACATTAACACGACTCGCTATATACTTTACTGGAGGCTTTAATTTCCACTGCTATATTTGTAGGATGCTGACATCATCAGACTTGCCAAACAGGAATGTAACACATTTAAGGTGTTTTCCTAGTCTCCAAAAAGGGCAATACTCTCAAAGGAAATCACACAAACCCCCGCCCCCACACACTGAGCAATTGCAGGATTCAAACCCCTACTTTACTACGTTATGATAATACAGAGTTACGCATTAACACAATGGGCTATATACTTTAGTGGGAGTCTTTATTTCCACTGCTATATTTGTAGGATGCTGACATCATCACACCTGCCAAACAGGAATATAACACTTTTAAGGTGTTTTCCTAGTCTCCAAAAAGGGCAATACTCTTAAACGAAATCACACAGACACACTCAGCAATTGCAGGATTCAAACCCCTACCTAACTAGATTATGATACTAGAAAAATATGCATTAAAACGACACGCTATATGCTTTACTGGACGCTTTCTTTCCACTGCTATATTTGTAGGATGCTGACATCATCAGACTTGCCAAACAGGAATGTAAAACTTTTAAGGTGTTTTCCTAGTCTCCAAAAAGGGAAATACTCTCAAAGGAAATCACATAGACACATACCCCTCACACACACACACTCAGCAATTGCAGGATTCAAACCCCTACCACACACACTCAGCAATTGCAGGATTCAAACCCCTACTTTACTAGGTTATGATACTACAGAGTTACGCATTAACACAACGCACTATATGCTTTACTGGGTGCCTTCATTTCCACTGCTATATTTGTAGGATGCTGACATCATCAGACTTGCCAAACAGGAATGTAACACTTTTAAGGTGTTTTCCTAGTCTCCAAAAAGGGCAGTACTCTTAAACGAAAACACACAGACACATACACTCAGCAATTGCAGGATTCAAACCCCTACCTAACTAGATTATGATACTAGAAAAATATGCATTAACACGACACGCTATATGCTTTACTGGAAGCTTTCTTTCCACTGCTATATTTGTAGGATGCTGACATCATCAGACTTGCCAAACAGGAATGTAACACTTTTAAGGTGTTTTCCTAGTCTCCAAAAAGGGCAATACTCTCAAAGGAATTAAATCGCATAGACACATACCCCCCCACATGCTCAGCAATTGCAGGATTCGAACCTCTACCTATGTTATGACACTGGAGAGATACGCATTAACACGATGCACTATGTACTTTACTGGGAGTTTTCATTTACACTGCTATATTTGTGGGATGCTGACATCATCAGACTAGACATGGTAATGTGTGTGCACTTAGTTTTATACAATCCCAGGACTGAGACATGGGGACAGCAGGTGTTACCAGCTTGAACAGAATTCCACAATTCTTACCTTGTGTGATCTATCTGTGGCCCAGTTGCCAATCCATCCATGACAATACATATTTATGCACAGGTTATTGATTTTGTGGATACGACATGTGTCTGGGATGTTGGAAAAGGCCTATTCTAAGTGTATGTGGGATGTGTGTAGCTCATTTCATTCATGTATGTCCTGGGTGGCAGCCTTGCAAACAGTCTAGCAGGTTTGAGAAACATGATCTGCCCATGAACAGTCCAAAGTTGGTAGGGTTGTGTGTTTATAGGCTTCCAATAGCTCTGTTTCTGACTTCAATCCTGATGGATCCATGGCCTTGCAGATCAGACTTCATCGACTTATAAGACTATATTTCCCATGGTCTGTTGTGCACCAACACCTGTGTAGTGTGCCATATGTTGCTGTAACCCATTCAACAGTTTCATATCCTGTAGAGAGGGTGAGGCTCAAAAGACTGTTCAGGTGCAGGCTCTGTTTGTTCTGAAGTTCACTTATGAAACATATAGGGGCACAATGTAATCCAATTGATGCCATGTTTTCAGCTTTGGAAGGAGCTGTTTACCCATTCTACATGTGATATCTCCTGGTATGATGATAGGGCCTTTTGTCAGTGGGAGGTGGGTATGTATGTATGGGCCTGTCTGACAGGATGTTGGCATTGTCAGTCATTTACAGTTGGCCCTGACTCAGGACATATATGAGTGTACATTGCTATTTATGACATAGCTGAAGGAAGTGTCATGGTTCTGTATGGACTCCTTCGCAGATAATCTTTCCATGACCTGGATTGGATAGTGTTTGCAGTGCACATTGTTTATTGATGATACTGATTTCAGGTTTTTTTTTTTCTTTGTGTTTCAACTTTCTATAACCAACCTAAGTATCTGTAGTACATATTTGATTATGACAGGGTTCCAATATATTATATATGTGTCTGTTGTCATATCACTGTGTGCACAAGTCAAGATTGGTGAATTGTGAGAGGTTCCTGGGTTAACACATGCAACTGCCTGATATGTGTGGCCCACTGCTGTACTCACACATGGCCTAAGTGTGTGAGCATGCCCAGTTTGGCCTTTCAGGCATGCCCAGTGTGACCTTTCAGTATGTTGCTGTGTGAAGTCCACTACATTTGTTGACGTGTGTGAACACGCCCAATATTAACATTTATACTATACGTGTGTTGTAAATCGAGTTATATTTTTAATGCAGGCCTCACCTTTGTGTCATAACTCTATAGGGATTATGCTGTACCTGCTGGGTTTCCAGGAGACACTTTGCATAGACTTATCAACATTTATTCCTACAGAATGACCAGTGAAATACTGTCATGGTTTAGTGGTTCAGTACTTTGACTATAGTGCACAGTATCCTGGGTTCAAGGACTGTCACTGATTCACATTTTCATACTGGTAGACCAGACTGCTTAAGGAACAGTAAAGCAAATATGACCATGTTTACCTGCTTTTGCTCAGCTATGCCCAACTTTGACCAAACTTGCACAACATTGCTCAACGTTAACCAGCATTGCTGAACGCTGTCCAATATTGCTCAACACTGCCCAAAGTTGTGCTACTTAATGTGTGCAATTTTGTTTACATATACTAAATAGTGGTAAAAGCTGTTTAGCACTGCTTTATATTGCTTAACACATGGCAATCATGCCTCAGGTGGTGCTGCAGGGCTGCCTATGTCGGATGAACATATTACACTCCCTATACATGTTTGAAAACAGGTAGTGTTAAGTTAGGCATCCCTTTTACTATATGTGCAAGTCAGAGAGAGGTATAATTTCCAGGGTTCCTACTGAGCCAATGCATATGCTATGCGTTGCCTCTTTGCCAAGGCCAAAGCATACTGGGCATGCCTCCTTCTGCCTACTGGGGCAGGCTCAGGTTGTTCCTCCTCTGAGTCATGCTCTGCCTGTGATAACCTTGGCAATGGTGGGGGGCTGTTTGGCCCGGCCCTATGCTGCTCCTGCTGCAGCTATTTTCACAGGATCATATTATGTAGCACAGCACATACCATGACTATTTGAGTACATGCAGTTGTTGAGTACTGCAAGGCTCCACCAGATGTGTCCAGGCACCGGAACCGTGACTTGAGCAGCCCAAACACATGCTCGATTACATTTCCTGTTTGTGCGTGTGCCTCATTATGGCATTCCTGTTCAGGTGTGTGTGCATTTCTGATGGGTGTCATCAGCCACGGCTCCATTGCATATCCAGCATCCCCCACTAGGTGACCATGAGGGATGTCCCCATTGGCAAATGTCTGGTACAGCTGTTTCAGATGCCAGATATGGGAATCATGGTAGCTTCCAGGGCAGCCAGCACACACATTCATTATTATGCCCTGGGCATCACACACGACCTGGCAGTTGATGGAGGGGAAACCCTTGCGGTTAAAGTCGACCCTACCCCGCTCACCAGCTGGTGCTTTGATGCATATGTGCATGCAGTCTATTGCACCCACTACCTCAGGGTATTCCACTATTTGCTGGAAAATATGCACATTGCTGGCCAATACCTCATGGGAATTGGGGAAATATACATGATTGCTGACATGGCATTCAGGAACTGGTGCAGTACCTTGGATGCTGATGCCTGTGAAATCCCCATCATATCACCAGTTGGTCTCTTGAAGGTACCTGTTGCTAGTATTCTTAGGCCAACACATACCTTGGTTTCCACTGGGATGGGTTCCCCACTGTTGGTTCTGTGTGTGAGGTGTGGCCTGCACAGCTCAACAATTTGCTGCATGAGGTCTCTGTCCACTCTATAGTGCTCCACTATCTCCAGCTCATGTAGCCCCTGGTAGGTTACCCTCGGCCTGTACACTGTTCTCCATCTCCTCACTGTGGGTTGCTCAGCAGCATTTGCATTGTCATCACCCTCAGCATGTTGCATATGTTGCCTTATAACAGCAATGGCAGCCCCTAACATTTCTTTGTCTCAGTAAAGCTTTTTCAGTTTTCACTTCTATTAGCTTACTGCAGTGTTGCAGTGTCTCTGAGAAAAACATAGTGGAAAGTTGTTTGCAGAGTTTTAAGTGCTGGGCTGGGCTGGGCTGGGCTAGTGTACTGCCTGTGTAATTGGCTGATTCTGATTGTTTTCACCTGCTAGCTCTGCTAGTTCTCCTTTTTAACTTCCTACTATTTGTTGTGCTTCCTTTTCCCTTTCTGTTTCCACAGGGGGCAGCATCACGCAAACAAGCGCAAACATGCGCACACCAGCTCACACGCATGCACACATGCTTACACGGCCTAACACTTGCTGACTCCAGCTTAAATGCATGCACACAGGTGCACACACACATGCACACAGTCTTACTCAGTTTTACAGGCATGCACTGTGCGCATACACGTTGCAGGCACTTCTATAAGAAACTTTAGTGTTGTCTACAGCATGCACCTTCAATTTCTTGCCTTTAGCTAGGATACCTGTTGACACGCCTTTTCCAGTGATGGGTAACTGACAGCAAACACATGCCACTCTGTTCCAATGAGCTTACATTCCTTCATACATACCCCCCCTCATGATGTCACCTATCTTCTACTCTGATACTACCCTTATCCTACTCTTACACTCCACGGACTTTGCTCATTTGCCATGTGAAATTGGGATTCACTATCCTTACGCTCATTTGCATAAGATTGCCTACTAATGCTTGGTTACATCTCTTAGACTGAGCGTCCCCCCTTAGCAACCTCTACTCAGTAGCCATGTTGTCTTCAGCCTGCCATTCACTTGCATGGCAGATGTATATTTATAATAATATGCCTATTTTTGGATTTTATGTTTTGGGAGTTTTTACAGTGCAGCACGTTTGCTCGATGCTGCGCTACGCTTAAACTTTGGAGATCGAGGTAAAAAAAATATAAATTTTTTTTTTTGCAACGGGTAGAATTGCCAATGGCCATATATTTGGCCATTGGCATGCTTCCTCAACTGGATGCATCCTTTATTTGGAGCTGTCACGGCTCTGTTTTGCTATTTGCAGAACGGTACTCAGTTGACAACCGAGTACATTTCTGCACATAACACTATTCTTACTCGGACAGGTTAGGGTTTCCTGTATCACAAATTTACCTCATTTGCATAACTTTCTGCAGCAAATGAGGCAATTTGCATATCCTAGCCCTGTCCCTGTAAGAGGAGTTTTAGGAGCTCTCTTGCACGCCCCTGCTTGCTGTTCCTGGATCGCTCGGCAGACATGTTGGCTGCATTGTTTATTATTTATTATTTATTTATTTCCAGTTTGATTACCGGGGAAGTCCACTGGGCCCTGAGGACCCGTTTTCAGTGGAGGCCCAGGGAGAATAGCTCCAAATGTACAAATACAAAATACAGAAATATAAAATATGAATGATACATTGAGGTGACCAGTTTGTACAATAGGAACATTCATTATTACAACAAAGTCAACTACAACTTCACTAAGGTTATTCTAAAAGGTTATACAATTATAAGCTGTTCTTATAGGGTAATTTAAGACAATGCATTATTTGAGCACATAAGCACATTCGTAGAAGGTTATACATTTGTAAAGGTATTCTTATAGAGTAGTTTGAGAAAATGCATTATATAAGCACATAGAGAAGAGAGTTAAGAAATCTATTTACAATATTTACATGAAGGGGTATGAGGATAAGTTGTTGGGACATTTTGAGTGCAATGGAGCACTCCATGTGGTATGAATATGTTCTTGGATAGTTTTTAGTTGGGGTGGACTAAAGGACTGCCTCACCTTTTTACACTCTAGGTAGGATATTGGTGAGTTTTTGAATAGTTTTAGGTAGGGTGAAAGCAGGAGCATTTCCACTTAGTGGACAGATGTTTGAAAAGCCGAGTTTTGAAATTTTCAATGTTTGATATTGTTCTTAGAGAGGAAGGGAGAGAGTTGCAAGCCTTACCGATAGTGAAAGAGAGGAGAAGCTGGCCAGCAGGACTTTTAGGTTTGTAGATGGCAATCAGATTTTGATGTTCAGATCTGAGAGATCTCTTAGGGGTGTAGGAAGGAAGGATATTAGCTAGGGCAGGACAGTTAGATGGCTGAAATATAAGTTTGTGTGTTGTCGTGAGCTGCAGATAGGTTAGGTAGTTTGGTAGTTCTAGCCAATTTAGGGATTGAAGGGAAAGGCAATGATGGGAGGAGTTTTTACAGTTGGAGGCAAATTTAGAGATTTTGTTATAGCAGCTTTCTAGTTTGGAGGTGATAGAGTATGACAAGTTGGTTAAGAGAGGGGCTCCATAAAGTAAAGAGGGCAAAAGGTAGGTAGTGGCCAGAATGTGCCTGGTGGTGAGAGAGAGAAAGTGATTATTCCTGTATAGCATGCCTAGTTTTTGATGTTTTTTTAAATATTTTGTTGAATGTGTATGTTGAACTTTAGGAATTCGTCAACTGTAACACCAAGGAGTTTTGCAGAGGGAACAACTTCAATAGTGGATTTAGAGTTGCTAAGGACTTTGAAAGTGTCTTTATCGAAGGAGTAAGATTTTCTAGGGGAGAAGAGGAGAATTTTGGATTTGTTAGCATTAAGGGAGAGGTGGTTTTTGTGCATCCAGTTTTCAGTGGTTGAGAAGGCAGCTTGGGTTTTGAGAAGCAGTTCAGAAATGTTTGAGGCAGAGCAGACTACGGTTGAATTGTCTGCGTATTGTATAATTTTGGCATCAGGGATAGCAGAATGAAAGTTATTAATAAAAATATTAAAGAGCATGGGCCCCAGGATGGATCTCTGTGGTACACCTGTTGGGGTGGGCAGGAAGGAGGAGATGGAGTTTTTCCATTTGACTGCCTGAGACCTATCAGATAAGTAGCTAGAGAACCAGGATAGAGAATTAGGAGATAGATGCAGGTTTGATAGTTGAAGGAGAAGATGATTATGAGAAACAGTGTTGAAGGCTTTAGAGAGATCAAGCAAGACAGAAGAGACCAGGTGACCTGAGTCTCGAGCTTGATTGATAGTTTCTAAGTAGGATAATAGAGCAGTAGTAGTGCTACGACCAGAACGAAAGCCATGTTGGGTAGGTGTTAGAAGATGGTTCTTGGTTAGAAAAGGCATAAGTTGGGAGTGGAGTCTTACTCTACTCTTAAACTCCGTGCAAGCCTTCGTGAATCCAGCCCTTAGTCTTTTAGCCAAGACAGACATAAAGATCTTGTAGTCTATCTTCAAGAGAGATATAGGTTGTTAGGACGAACATGAAGTGTGATCATTATTAGGTTTTAAGATAGGAGATACAAGTGAGTATTTCCATGAAGGGGGGTATGTTATTGGTACTCTTGACTTCTTCAAAAGTATTTAATAAAAAATTTAAATTATTAACTGGTAAAAGTTGCTATAGTTCTGGGATTATCCTGTCCAAACCTGGTGCTTTATTAGTCTTTAGATTTTTGATTTGTTCTTTTAACTCAAAAGAAAAAGGCTTATTTATTTCACTTTTGTGTTCTTGTGATAATGTTTGATGTATGTTTTCTTTTAGAAATCTGTCTAAATGTTACTATTGCTCAGGTTTGGCTTTGTTTTATTCATTTCTTCATAGTGCTTCTTAAAACATTTTAATATATCTTTCAAATCTGTTACTTTAATTGATTCTTTTCTTTATATACAATTTCTTTAATGTGATTTATTTTATTCATGGTTTTCAATTTGATCGCTATTTTATACAAGCTTTTGAAGTTTATTGAGTATGATTGTAATTTGATTTTTCTAATCTAATGGAAACTTTATGCTGAAGAATGTCTTGGTGTTTCTTGCTTAGATTCTTTAGCTGAGTATTTGCTGTTTTAGCTTTAGGTTTGAGATTTTGTTTTAATTTGTCATTTTCTGCTTGAAAACCGTTAGCTCATTATCCCAGTCTTTCCTTTTGGATATATACCAGATTTTAACTTTACTATATAAAACAACCTCTAATGTATCCCTTAGCATCATTTCTGTAACCTCACCATTATTATTGAGTTCTATAAACTGACTGTTTGTTTGTCTTTTGGCTTTTTCCTGGTAAGGGGTCGCCCCAGCGGAACTCCGGTCCGCTAATGATTGGCAGTAGATTTTTACGAACCGCCGAGGTGCCAGCTTGACGCCCAACCTTCAACGAAGGCATGCCCATTTACGCACGCATGTCTTTCGAACGCTACCCAACCACGGGGAGGACATGCAGACTCCACACAGAAGGCACTCCCAAGCCAAGACGAGATTCGAAATGGGGGAATCTCTTGTTGTGAGGTAACAACGCTACTGTTGCACCACCGCGGAATTTACAGTTCTATGAAATGACTAATCTCTTTTAAAATCCATATTTGGAATCCTTTTATTTTTGTTATGTAAGCTGGGATTCTTTTGCAAGAAATTAAGTTGTATGGGCTTAAAGGACATGAAACAACCAACACTTTGCCATTCTTCTTAATCCAAACATATTGCCTAGTTAACTTTTCTATAAACAATATCCACCATTCTATCCAAAAATTATAAACTATTCTCATCCTTACATGATCCTGTCATAAAGTATTGCAATATATCCTATGCTTTTCCTTCCTTATTACCTTGCATTTCCCCATTCTCTTTGTCTAGTACTTCCTTAAACAGCTATCAACACAACATCGCCAGTAAAAAGCTGTCAGTTACATAACGCATCTCCTTACTTCTGCCACTTCATTGTGTAGACAAATCATCTTTGCAGCTTTAACTCTGTAGTAAATCTGCCTTGTCCCATTATTTTAAACTTTCTATTTCATGATGCTTCTCAGCAATCCTGCCATCTTGCTTTCCTCCTCATTGCCTAATGCTATAATTAAATTCAGCCACAGACACCTTTCACTCATTTCTTCTTACATGCACTGAAACTTATCAAAATGCATATTCTTTATTTCATGTCCATAAGTACACCTACATAATTAGCAAGCTTATTAATATCCTGATAAACTGTCTTTTGGCTTTTCCTGGTTAGGGGTCGCCAAAGTGGAACTCCAGCCCACTAATGATTGGCAGTGATTTTTTACGGTGTCAAGTTGCCAGCCCAACGCCCAACCTTCAAAGAAGGAACACCCACTCATGCACGCACCTATCTGCATGTCTTTTAAAGTGAATTCAACCACAGGGTGGACATGCAGACTCTGCACAGAAGGCACTACAGCTGAGAATTGAACTGGAGACTCTCTTACTATGATGCAACAATGCTAACCGCTGCACCACAGTGGCCTAATTAATAACTTGATATACTATATATAATAGCCTGACTGCTTGCATTTCTAATAAGCCTTGGGGTTCATCCATGCATGCATTTTAAACAATGTTGGCTTGCCTGTGATCTCAAACGTAGTATTTCTGAATCACCAAGATTGCCATTAACAAAATAATTTTCCCATATATTACAGCACCGGACAGTAAGTATTTCATATATACAGACAAAGCATTTGTCACCATCACTTCAACTTATGTTAATGAATATAAAGCCAAGTGACTGTTTATTTGTTAATAAAATATTGCTGCTTTACTATAAATATGCAGTTCCCATTACCATGATACCTTTTCCCGCAAACGATTAAGAATTCAATGGAAAAATGCTTAAGTAAAAGAGGATCAGGAACCAGGGTGCTTCCATTTAAGTGCTGAAATGTGTCAATGTTACTTTGAAGGAAAATAATATGGGATCCATTAGATGCTGTTCTGTTTAGGGAGGAAAATATAAAATTAAAGCATAGTAGTGGCTTTGTAGAGAAAGTAGCTGGATTATAGTGCTATTACAGAGGCTGAGTATATTATAGTAGGATATGGTTGGTTGAGATGTTCATATATTAGTACAAGGCTAACTGCCCTTATAGGCCATTTTAAGCCTAGCCAGTTACCCCATGTAAAAATCAAACCTTGCACTTTGTGTCTGTATGGTAAACACCTTAACCATTATGCCAGCCTCCCACCCGATAGATCGCTACTAAAGTAACTGTCCTTGTTGGCCATTTTAAGTCTAGACAATTATCCCACATGCGAATCAAACCCTCCACTGTGAGCCTATAAGGTTAACACCGTAACCATTATGCCAACCTTCCATTCTAGCATATCTAACAAAACATGTGTGTTAGATATATGAGAATGTTTTAAATTTGTTTACAATATATATATTACAGAGCTGGTTATGTGGCCTCAAGAGTAGCTTTACTGAAGGAGCCTGTGTCTTGAGAATTATCATTTGTTTTTAACCTTGTTTTGTGACTGCACAGACTAGAGCTAGTATTCATAAATGTGCAGAGTACCCCTGCTGCATTCAGTTCAAGAGGCCTTGTTGTGGAAAGTGGGCAAAACCTGATTAACAATGTAACGGGAAATAGATAGTGCCAGCAAACTGAGAATAAAGGCACATAAAAAAACAGACATTAACAGGTAATACAGTTCTACATTAGGATACTGAGTGAGCAATGCTGCCATAACATGCACAGACAACATACATGATGTCACAAATAAACTGTCCAATTGCAGCTAGGTCAAGTGTGTGGCAGCAAGTAGCATCAGGAATGCCAGCAGCACACAGCCATATATGGGATAGTAGAATATAGTAGAGCACTGTAGAGCACCAGCAGTGGCAGTGTGCAAATAAAAGTGCACAATGTGTGCATCATATAAATGGGGAGGAAAAACGGCAGACAGGAAAGTTGGAAAGGGGAATACAGCAAAAAGAGGTAAGTACAAAAGGGGAAACAATAAAGGACTGTGGTGGGGGTGCTAGTTTTCTTTTTTGGTGGGGTTAGATTTTGTTGTCATAATAAATGGAGGATGGGAGAAAAGGAAGGCAATATGGATGGCCTCAGGTGTGATAAAAGGAAAAGGGCAGGTAGTGGCTGCAGATAGTTAACACAGAATACACATTGACAGTAGTGAACATATAAAAGTGGGGTGGACACAGGCAGAAGCTGACAGCTGGTGATGGGAAGGGACAGATGATTAAAGCTGATGGCCAATGACACAAAAGGGAAGGGTAACACCATGGTTTGCTAGCATGGTTGGCTGCCAGACCAGTCCAGAGGGCATCAACTCCAGGCATCACATACCTGGGAGAACAAAATCATGGGCCAGTTGCTCTTCCAGTGACCTAATAGCCAGGGCTCTCTGGTCAAGCAACTTATCAAGGTACTCTTTTATTTGCTGTATGTTGTTACTGCAGGTGCCCAGCTGCTGGCACAGTAACTAACAGTCTTTTTCTGAGTCACTGCAGATGACATACCCTGTCTATTGTCAGAAAAGTTTTTTCTCATCTCCTGAGAGGCTAAAATAGATGTAACCACTGAACCACCTTATCACCTACAGCAGAGGAGTCTTCACACCACTTCCTGACAGGCAACCACAGAGGACATCAGTGGCCCAGCAGTAGCTCATCGCTGACACACCAAGCAGGAGCCCTGTGGTTGTTACTGGAGGAAGCAGCCATGGACAGTCAGTAGATCTACTGGAGGAGCAATAAGATAGATTCATATGGGCAGGCACACATTGCTGGTCATGCTCAGTAGGTGGGTATGTGCACACAGACATCACATGCCTCATGCTAAATAGTATATGCATGGCTTGTGTTACAGGAGTACATAGCACAGTG